>NW_027599551.1:0-24892 GCF_964194155.1 Cetorhinus maximus
AACTATCTTGTAAGGATAGTATTCTAAAGGGTGTGCAGGAGCAGGGAGTCCTGGGTGTATATGTACATAAGTTATTATAGGTGACAGGAGAGGTAGAGAGAGCTGTTTCTAAAGCATGCAGTATTCTAAACTTCATTAACAGGGACATAGAGCACAAGAGCAGGGAGGTTATGATGAACTTAGATAAGACAATGGTTCGATCTCAGCTGGAGTACTGTGCACATTTCTGGGCGCCACACTATGGGAAGGGTGTGAACGCATTGGAGAGAGTGCAGAAGAGGTTTAGCAGAATGGTTCCAGGGATGAGGCACTTCAGTAATGAGGAAAGATTGGAGCAGTTGGGAGTGAGGAGAATTGAAGGAAGATTTAAAAATCATGAGGTTTCTGGACAGAGTGTATAGGGAGAAACTGTTCAAAATCGTCAACAGGTCAAGAACCAGAGGGCACAGTTTCAAAGTGTTTTGCAAACAAAGTAAATGTGATGTGAGAAAATGTTTTTTTCACACAGCGAGCAGTTAGGGTTTGGAATGCACTGCCTGGAAGTGTGGTGGAGGCAGGTTTGATTGAGGCATTCAGGAGGACATGGAATGGTTATTTAAATAGAAACAGTGTGCTAGGGTACAGGGAACAGGCAGGAGATGGGCACTAAGTTATAATGCTCAGAGAGCCGGTGCAGACACGATGAGCCGAATGGCCTCCTTCTGAACTGTTACTATGCTGGGATTCTGGGATTGTTAGAATGTTGCGTCGCCCCCGCAAAGATTGCTAACCGAAAATGTTCAGTTTATTCCTATCTCTGTTTATTGTCCAATAGAATTCCTCAAACAAAGTTAACATATCACCCCCAATCCCAGATGATGGAGAGTATGATTAAAGAGACTTTCTTCAACTGTAAAGCTTCATTGATTAGCCCCCAGCCCTTTCCTTAGGGTTTGTGTTTCCAGCTGAGACAGTGACGGAGTTCATCATTCTCCTGGGCCACAATACATTTCTCCACTGCACTGTATCAATCCCAGACTCATTCCACTGTCTCTCTCTCATCATAGACCTGGATTAATCGCAAACTCATTACACTGTCTCTCTCTCACTCTCTCATCATAGACCTGTATCAATCCCAGACTCATTCCACTGTGTCTCTCGTCATAGCCCTGTATCATTCCCAGACTCATTCCTCTGTCTCTCTCTCATCAGAGCCCTGTATCAATCCCAAAATCATTCCACTGTCTCTCTCTCCGTCTCTCATCACAGACCTCTATCAATCCCAAAATCATTCCACTGTCTCTCTGTCTCTCATCATAGCCCTGTATCAATCCCAAACTCATTCCTCTGTGTCTCTATCTCATCAGAGCCCTGTATCAATCTCCAACTCATTCCACTGTGTCTCTCTCATCATAGTGCTGTATCAATCCCAGACTCATTCCACTGTCACTCTCTATCTCATCATAGACCTGTATCAATCCCGGACTCATTCCACTGTCACTCCCTCTCTCATCATAGCCCTATATAAATCCCTAACTCATTCCTCTGTGTCTCTCTCTCTCATCATAGCCCTGTATCAATCCCAAACTCATTCCACTGTGTCTCTCTCTCATCATAGCCTTGTATCAATCCCAGAAGCATTCCACTGTGTCTCTCTCTCTCTCATCATAGCCCTGTATCAATCCCAGACTCATTCCACTGTGTCCCTTTCTCATCATAGCCCTGCATCAATCCCAGACTCATTCCATTGTCACTCTATCTCATCATTGCCCTGCATCAATCCCAGACTCATTCCATTGTCACTCTATCTCATCATAGCCCTGTATCAATCCCAGACTCACTCCACTGTCACTCTCTCTCTCTCATCATAGCCCTGTATCAATCCCAGGCTCATTCAATTTTCTCTCTCTCTCATCATAGCCCTGTATCAATTCCCGACTCATTCCACTGTGTCTCTCTCTGATCATTGATCTTTATCAATGCCAGACTCATTCCACTGTGTGTCTCTCTCTCTCTCATCATAGCCCTGTATCAATCCCAGACTCATTCCACTGTCACTCTCTATCTTATCATAGTCCTGTATTAGTCCCAAACTCATTCCACTGTGTCTCTCTCATCATAGCCCTGTATCAATCCCAGACTCATTCCACTGTGTCTCCCTCTCATCATAGCCCTGTATCAATCCCAAACTCATTCCACAGTGTCTCTCTCTCATCATTGATCTGTATCAATGCGAGACTCATTCCACTCTGTCTCTCTCTCTCATCATAGCCCCGTATCAATCCCATACTCATTCCACTCTCACCCTTTCTCTCTCTCTCTCTCTCTCATCATAGCCCTGTATCAATCCCAGACTCATTCCACTCTCACTCTTTCTCTCTCTCTCTCTCTCTCATCACAGCCCTGTATCAATTCCTGACTCATTCCACTGTGTCTCTCTCTCATCATAGCCCTGTATCAATCCCAGACTCATTCCACTGTGTCTCTCTCTCTTCATTGCCTTGTATCAATCCCAGGCCTATTCCACTGTCTCTCTCTCTCTCTCATCATAGCCCTGTATCAATCCCCGTCGCATTCCACTGTGTCTCTCGCTCATCTTAGACCTGTATCAATTCCAGACTCATTCCACTATCTCTCTCTCTCATCATAGACCTGTATCAATCCCAGACTCATTCCACTGTCTCCCTCTCTCCCATCATAGCCCTGTGTCAATCCCAGACTCATTACACTGTGTCTCTTTCATCAGAGCCCTGTATCAATCCCAGACTCATTCCACTGTGTTCTCTCATCATACTCCTGTATCAATCCCAGACTCATTCCACTGACACTCTCTATCTCATCATAGACCTGGATCAATCCCAGAGTCATTCCACTGTCACTCTTTCTCAACAAACCCCTGTATCAGTCCCAGGCTCATTCAAATTTCTCTCTCTCTCATCATAGCCCTGTATCAATCCCAGACTCATTCCACTGTGTCTCTCTCTCATCATAGCCTTGTGTCAATCCCAGACCTATTCCACTGTCTCTCTCTCTCTCTCTCATCATAGCCCTCTATGAATCCCAGACTCATTCCACTGTGTCTCTCGCCCATCATTGACCTGAATCAATCCCAGATTCATTCCACTATCTCTCTCTCTCATCATATCCCTGTATCAATCCCACACTCATTCCACTGTCTCTCTCTCGCATCATAGCCCTGTGTCAATCCCATACTCATTACACTGTGTCTCTCTCATCAGAGCCCTGTATCAATCCCAGACTCATTCCACTGTCACTCTCTATCTCATCATAGACCTGTATCAATCCCGGATTCATTCCACTGTCACTCCCTCTCACATCATAGCCCTGTATCTATCCCTTACTCATTCCTCTGTGTCTCTCTCTTTCATCATAGACCTCTATCAATGCCAGACTCATTCCACTGTGTCTCTCCCTCTCATCATAGCCCTGTATAAATCCCAAACTCATTCCACTGTGTCTCTCTCTCATCATAGCCCTGTATCAATCCCAGAAGCATTCCACGGTTTCTCTCTCTCTCTCATCATAGCCCTGTATCAATCCAAGACTCATTCCCACTGTCTCTCTCTCTCTCTCATCATAGCCCCGTATGAATCACAGACTCATTCCACTGTGTCTCTCGCTCATCAAGTTTCAAAGTGTTTTGCAAACAAAGTAAATGCGAGGTGAGCAAATGTTTTTTCACACAGCGAACAGTTAGGGTTTGGAATGCACTGCCTGGAAGTGTGGTGGAGGCAGGTTTGATTGAGGCATTCAGGAGGGCATGGGATGGTTATTTAAATAGAAACAGTGTGCTGGGGTACGGGGAACAGGCAGGAGATGGGCACTAAGTTAAAATGCTCAGAGAGCCGGTGCAGGCACGATGAGCCGAATGGCCTCCTTCTGAACTGTTACTATCCTGGGATTCTGGGATTGTTAGAATGTTGCGTCGCCCCCACAAAGATTGCTAACCGAAAATGTTCAGTTTATTCCTATCTCTGTTTATTGTCCAATAGAATTCCTCAAACAAAGTTAACATATCACCCCCAATCCCAGATGACAGAGAGTGTGATTAAAGAGACTTTCTTCAACTGTAAAGCTTCATTGATTAGCCCCCAGCCCTTTCCTTAGGGTTTGTGTATCCAGCTGAGCCAGTGACGGAGTTCATCATTCTCCTGGGCCACAATACATTTCTCCACTGCACTGTATCAATCCCAGACTCATTCCACTGTCTCTCTCTCATCATAGACCTGGATTAATCGCAAACTCATTACACTGTCTCTCTCTCACTATCTCATCATAGACCTGTATCAATCCCAGACTCATTCCACTGTGTCTCTCGTCATAGCCCTGTATCATTCCCAGACTCATTCCTCTGTCTCTCTCTCATCAGAGCCCTGTATCAATCCCAAAATCATTCCACTGTCTCTCTCTCCGTCTCTCATCACAGACCTCTATCAATCCCAAAATCATTCCACTGTCTCTCTGTCTCTCATCATAGCCCTGTATCAATCCCAAACTGATTCCGCTGTCTCTCTCTCTCTCATCATGGCCCTGTATCAATTACAGACTTATTGCACTGTTTCTCTCTCTCATCCTAGCCCTGTTTCAATCCCAGACTCATTCCATGTCACTCTCTATCTCATCATAGACTTCTATCAATCCCGGACTAATTCCACTGTCACTGTCTCTCTCACCATAGCCCTTTATCAATCCCAGACTCATTGCACTGTTTCTCTCTCTCATCATAGCCCAGTATCAATCCTAGACTCATTCCACTGTCTCTCTCTTTTTCTCATCAGAGGCCTGTATCAATCACAGACACATTCCACTCTCTCTCTCTCTCTCATCATATCCCTGTGTCAATCTCAAACTCATTCCACTGTGTCTCTCTCTCATCAAAGCCTTGTATCAATCCCAGACTCATTCCACTTTTTCTCTCTCTAATCATAGACCTGTATCAATCGCAGACTCATTCCACTGTCACACTCTCTCGCTTCATAGCCATGTAATAATCCCAGACTCATTCCACTGTCGTTCTCTATCTCATCATAGACTTCTATCAATCCCGGACTAATTCCACTGTCACTGTCTCTCTCACCAAAGCCCTGTATCAATTCCAGACTCATTGCACTGTTTCTCGCTCTCATCCTAGCCCTGCTTCAATCCCAGACTCATTCCACTGTCGCTCTCTATCTCATCATAGACTTCTATCAATCCCAGACTGATTCCACTGTCACTGTCTCTCTCACCATAGCCCTGTATCAATCCCAGACTCATTCCACTGTCTCCCTCTCTCATCATAGCCCTGTATCAATTCCAGACTCATTGCACTGTTTCTCTCTCCCTTCCTAGCCCTGTATCAATCCCAGACTCATTCCACTGTCTCTCTCCCTCTCTCTCTCTCTCTCATCATAGCCCAGTATCAATCCTAGACTCATTCCAGTGTGTCTCTCTCTCATTATAGACCTGTATCAGTCCCAGATTCATTCCACTCTCTCTCACCCTCTCTCTCTCATCAGAGCCCTGTATCAAGCCCAGACTCATTCCACTGTGTCTCGCTCACATCATAGCCTTGTGTCAATCCCATACTCATTCCACTTTGTCTCTCCCTCATCAAAGCCCTGTATCAATCCCAGACTCATTCCACTTTCTCTCTCTCTCATCATAGACCTTTATCAATCTGAGACTCATTCCACTTTCTCTCTTTCTCATCATAGCCGTGTATCAATCCCAGACTCATTCCACTTTCTCTCTCTCTCTCACCCTCTCATCGTAGCCCTGTATCAATCCCAGACTCATTTCACTGTGTCTCTCTCTCATCATAGACCTGTATCAATCCCAGACTCATTCCACTGTCTCTGTTTCTCTCTCATCATAGCCCCGTATCAATCCCAGACTCATTCCACTATCTCTCTCTCTCTCTCTCATCATAGCCTTGTGTCAATCCCAGACCTGTTCCACTGTCTTTCTCTCTCTCTCTCATCATAGCCCTGTATGAATCCCAGACTCATTCCACTGTGTCTCTCGCTCATCATAGACCTGTAGCAATCCCAGATTCATTCCACTATCTCTCTCTCTCATCATAGACCTGTATCAATCCCAGTCTCATTCCACTGTCTCCCTCTCTCTCATCATAGCCCTGCATCAATCCCAGACTCATTCCACTCTCTGCCTCTCTCTCTCTCATCATAGCCCTGTATTAATCCCAAACCCATTCCACTGTCTCTCTCTGTCATCAACGACCTCTATCAATCTCAGACTCATTCCACTGTCTGTCTCTCTCTCTCATCGTAGCCCTGTATCAATCCCAAACTAATCCTAACATTCTGCTCATTTCTTACTGCCCTCTATCAAACCCAAATGAATCCCTCTGTCCCCTTCTCACGCCATACCCCTAAATGAATCATAGGCTGCGCCCATTACCTCCTTGCACTCCTGTATTAATCCCAAGTTAGTCCCACTACCCAGTGTTTTGATGCCTGATTTTGAGCTGCAAGATCTGTTCTCAATCTATCCCACTGAGCACCATGGTCGTGCCATAATACCCAGTGTGTGCTCCATTTTCTTTTCTGGTGCCTCGGTCGATGCTTGGAAGTTCACCATCCTTATTCTGATTGGAGCTTTTCTGTCACTATTCAATATAACTAAGTATGTTATGAGGGCAGTTCAGGGGGTAGTCATGAGTCAAGCACATTGCTGTTGGTTTGGAGTGACAGATTGGCCAGACTGGGTCAGGCCACCAGATTTTCTGCTGTAAAGGGTATTAGTGATCCAGATGGGTTTACATGAGATTGCAATATTGTCAAATCTGTCATTTCAGATACCCGCCTTTATTGCCGAATGTCTTAATTCCTTCAATTTATATTTGCAGAGTGCCAGATAGGATTTGAACGCAAGTTCCTGTTCTCTAGAATACGAGCACCTGAAAGCAAATCACTATACTGCAACAGTACAATAATATGGTGTACTGTTGGAATGTTGGCACTGCCGGTGTGCTGTACTGTCAGAGTGACAGTACTGAGTGAGCTCTGCACTGTTGCAGTGACAGTACTGGGGGAGTGCTCCACTGTCAGAAGGGCAGTGCTGAGGTAGCACTGCACTATCAGAGGGTCAGTAATGAATGACTGCTGCACGATCAGAAGGTCAGTACTGAGGGAGTGCTGCAGTGTCGGACGGTCAGCACTGTGGGAGTGCTGCACTGTGGGAGGGTCAGGACTGAGGGAACGCTGCACTGTCGGAGGGTCAGTACTGAGGGAGTGCTGCAGTGCCAGAGGACCAGCACTGAGGGATCAATGCATAACTGGTGCCAAAGTGGTAAGCGCAGTTTCATAGGGCTGAAACCTCTCGAGTAGTTTCCTGAGCCGACGAACTTCAGATTCAGAGATGAGAGGGCGCAATTGAGGTGCACTTGAAACAGACCGAAATCTCATCGGTGTGGTATCCAAAACTGCTAAATAAAACCTTTGGCCGGCAATGTGTTTACGCAGGCATGTTTTTCTAAAATAGTTTTTTGCCCTGGAGCCGTCCCTTCCCGTAGAAGCTGACAAACTGCATTCCATCTGGTGCAGGGAGATCACTATCAGATTGTCGTAGGAATAGGTATGAGGAAGTCAGTACTTTACGCAACGAGCACTTCCAAGGGAAGACTTGGGAAACAGAATGGTGGAATTGTTTGCCTTCAATAATTCTTCAATTCCTATTTGTCCGCTCCATTCAGACAGCAGCTTCAAGTTCACAACACCTCGCTGTGGGGAATCACTTCTCCTTTTCTGTGGATCTTTTGCCTTCATCTTCAGTCTATGTCCTTTGGTCAGAAAAACTCCTGCCAGTGGGGAGACGGTGAAACTTTTAATGATTTTGAAAGCCTCCATTAAATCTCCTCTTAATCTTCTCTGCTCTCAGGAGGAGATTTAATAGAGACTTCAGTCTCTCCAGGTTAACTGAAGTACCTCCTCCCTGATGCCGGTCCAGCCAGTCCAATCTCACACCATCTCCAAAGCCCTTCAGATCCTTCCCCAGATATTTTATCCCAAAAATATTAAACTATCTTGTAAGGATAGTATTCTAAAGGGTGTGCAGGAGCAGGGAGTCCTGGGTGTATATGTACATAAGTTATTATAGGTGACAGGAGAGGTAGAGAGAGCTGTTTCTAAAGCATGCAGTATTCTAAACTTCATTAACAGGGACATAGAGCACAAGAGCAGGGAGGTTATGATGAACTTAGATAAGACAATGGTTCGATCTCAGCTGGAGTACTGTGCACATTTCTGGGCGCCACACTATGGGAAGGGTGTGAACGCATTGGAGAGAGTGCAGAAGAGGTTTAGCAGAATGGTTCCAGGGATGAGGCGCTTCAGTAATGAGGAAAGATTGGAGCAGTTGGGAGTGAGGAGAATTGATGGAAGATTTAAAAATCATGAGGGGTCTGGACAGAGTGTATAGGGAGAAACTGTTCAAAATCGTCAACAGGTCAAGAACCAGAGGGCACAGTTTCAAAGTGTTTTGCAAACAAAGTAATTGCGAGGTGAGCAAATGTTTTTTCACACAGCGAGCAGTTAGGGTTTGGAATGCACTGCCTGGAAGTGTGGTGGAGGCAGGTTTGATTGAGGCATTCAGGAGGGCATGGGATGGTTATTTAAATAGAAACAGTGTGCTGGGGTACGGGGAACAGGCAGGAGATGGGCACTAAGTTAAAATGCTCAGAGAGCCGGTGCAGACACGATGGGCCGAATGGCCTCCTTCTGAACTGTTACTATCCTGGGATTCTGGGATTGTTAGAATGTTGCGTCGCCCCCACAAAGATTGCTAACCGAAAATGTTCAGTTTATTCCTATCTCTGTTTATTGTCCAATAGAATTCCTCAAACAAAGTTAACATATCACCCCCAATCCCAGATGACAGAGAGTGTGATTAAAGAGACTTTCTTCAACTGTGAAGCTTCATTGATTAGCCCCCAGCCCTTTCCTTAGGGTTTGTGTATCCAGCTGAGCCAGTGACGGAGTTCATCATTCTCCTGGGCCACAATACATCTCTCCACAGCACTGTATCAGTCCCAGACTCATTCCACTGTCTCTCTCTCATCATAGACCAGGATTAATCGCAAACTCATTACACTGTCTCTCTCTCACTCTCTCATCATAGACCTGTATCAATCCCAGACTCATTCCGCTGTGGGTCTCATCATAGCCCTGTATCATTCCCAGAGTCATTCCTCTGTCTCTCTCTCATCAGAGCCCTGTATCAATCCCAAACTCATTCCACTGTGTCTCTCAACATAGTCCTGTGTTAATCCCAGACTCGTTACAATTTTTCTCTCTGTCTCTCATCATAGCCCTGTATCAATCCCAAACTCATTCCTCTGTGTCTCTATCTCATCAGAGCACTGTATCAATCCCAAACTCATTCCACTGTGTCACTCTCATCATAGTGCTGTATCAATCCCAGACTCATTCCACTGTCACTCCCTCTCTCATCATAGCCCTAAATCAATCCCTTACTAATTCCTCTGTGTCTCTCTCTCTCATCATAGACCTGTATCAATGCCAGACTCATTCCTCTGTGTCTCTCTCATCATATTCCTGTAATCATTCCCAGGCTCAATCCACTCACTCTCTCTCATCAGAGCCCTGTATCAATCCCAAACTCATTCCACTGTGTCTCTCTCATCATAGACCTGCATCAATCCCGGAGTCATTCCACTGTCTCCCTCACTCTCATCATAGCCCTGTATCAATCCCACACTCATTCCACTGTCTCTCTCTCCCATCATAGCCCTGTGTCAATCCCAGACTCATTACACTGTGTCTCTTTCATCACAGCCCTGTATGAATCCCAGAATCATTCCACAGTGTTTTCTCATCATACTCCTGTATCAATCCCAGACTCATTCCACTGTCACTCTCTATCTCATCCTAGATCTGGATCAATCCCGGAGTCATTCCACTGTCACTCTTTCTCAACAAATCCATTATCAATCCCAGGCTCATTCCATTTTCTGTCTCTCTCATCATAGCCCTGTATCAATTCCAGACTCATTCCACTGTGTCTCTCTCTGATCATAGATCTGTATCAATGCCAGACTCATTCCACTGTGTGTCTCTCTCTCTCATCATAGCCCTGTATCAATCCCAGACTCATTCCACTGTCACTCTCTATCTCATCATAGTCCTGTATCAATCCCAGACTCATTCCACTGTCACTCTAACTCATCATAGACTTGTATCAATCCCAGACTCATTCCACTGTCACTCTCTGTCTCATCATAGACTTCTATCAATCCCGGACTCATTCCACTGTCACTCTCTCTCTCTCATCATATCCCTGTATCAATCCCAGACTCATTCCACTGTGTCTCTCTCTCTCTCATCATAGCCCTGTATCAATCCCAGACTCATTCCACTGTCACTCTAACTCATTACAGACCTGAATCAATCCCAGACTCATTCCACTGTCACTCTCTCTCTCATCATAGCCCTGTATCAATCCCAGACTCATTCCACTGTTTCTCTCTCTCATCATAGCCCTGTATCAATCCCAGACTCATTCCACTTTGTCTCTCTCTCATCATAGCCCTGTATCAATCCCAGACTAATTCCACTTTGTCTCTCTCTCATCATAGCCCTCTATCAATCCCAGACTCATTCCAGTGTCTCTCTCTCTCTCTCATCATAGCCCTGTATCTATCCCAGACACATTCCAGTGTCTCTCTCTCTCTCTAAACATTGCCCTGTATCAATCCCAGACTCATTCCACTCTCTCTATGCCTCTCTCTCTCATCATTTCCCTGTCATAATCCTAAACTCATTCCACTGTCTCCCTCTGTCATCAAAGATCTGTATCAATCCCAGACTCGTTCCACTGTCTGTCTCTCTCTCATCATAGCCTTGTATCAATCCCTGACTCATTCCATTGTCTCTGTTTCTCTCTCCACAAACCCCTGTATCAATCCCAGTCTCATTCCACCTTCTCTCTCTCTCATCATAGCCCTGTATCAATCCCAGACTCATTCCACTGTCTCTCTTTCTCTCAGTCTCTCATCATAGCCCTGTATCAATCCCAGACTCATTTCACTGTGTCTCTCTCTCATCATAGCCTTGTATCAATCCCTGACTCATTCCACTGTCTCTGTTTCTCTCTCATCATAGCCCCGTATCAATCCGAGACTCATTCCACTTGTCTCTCTCTCTCTCTCTCATCATTGATCTGTATCAATCCTAATCTCATTCTACTGTGTCTCTCTCTCATCATAGCATTGTATCAATCCCAGACTCATTCCACTGTGTCTCTCTCTCTCTCTCTCTCTCTCATCATAGACCTGTATCAATCCGATACTCATTCCACTGTCTCTCTCTCACATCATACCCTGTATCAATCCCAGATTGATTGTACTGTCACTCTCTCTCTCATCATAGCCCTGTGTCCATCCCAAACTCATTCCGCTGTCTCTCTCTCTGATCAAAGCCCTGTATCAATCCCAGACTCATTCCACTTTTTCTCTCTCTAATCATAAATCTGTATCAATCCCAGACTCATTCCACTGTGTTCTCTCATCATACTCCTGTATCAATCCCAGACTCATTCCACTGTCACTCTCTATCTCATCCTAGACCTGGATCAATCCCGGAGTCATTCTACTGTCACTCTCACTCAGCAAACCACTGTATCAATCCCAGGCTCATTCCATTTTCTCTCTCTCTCGTCATAGCCCTGTATCAATCCCAGACTCATTCCACTCTCTCTCTCTCTCTCATCATAGTCCTGTATCAATCCCAGACTCATTCCACTGTGTCTCTCTCTGATCATAGATCTGTATCAATGCCAGACTCATTCCACTGTGTGTCTCTCTCTCTCATCATAGCCCTGTATCAATCCCAGACTCATTCCACTGTCACTCTATATCTCATCATAGTCCTGTATCAATCACAAACTCATTCCACTGTCACTCTAACTCGTCATAGACCTGTATCAATCCCAGACTCATTCCACTGTCACTCTCTATCTCATCATAGACTTCTATCAATCCCATACTCATTCCACTGTCACTCTCTCTCTCATCATAGCCCTGTATCAATCCCAGACTCATTCCACTCTCTCTCTCTCTCTCTCATCATAGTCCTGTATCAATCCCAGACTCATTCCACTGTGTCTCTCTCTGATCATAGATCTGTATCAATGCCAGACTCATTCCACAGTGTGTCTCTCTCTCTCATCATAGACCTGTATCAATCCCAGACTCATTCCACTGTCACTCTCTTTCTCATCATAGCCCTGTATCAATCCCAAACTCATTCCACTCTCTCTCTCTCCCTCTCTCTCTCTCTCTCATCATTGCCCTGTAATAATCCTAAACTCATTCCACTGTCTCCCTCTCTCATCAACGATCTGTTTCAATCCCAGACTCGTTCCACTGTCTTTCTCTCTCTCTCTCATCATAGCCCTGTATTAATCCCAAACTCATTCCACTGTGTCTCTCCCTCATCATAGCCTTGTATCAATCCCAAACTCATTCCACTGTGTCTCTCCCTCATCATAGCCTTGTATCAATCCCAAACTCATTCCACTGTGTCTCTCCCTCATCATAGCCTTGTATCAATCCCAAACTCATTCCACTGTGTCTCTCTCTCATCATAGACCTGTATCAATCCGAGGCTCATTCCACTTTCTCTCTCTATCATCATAGCCCTGTATCAATCCCAGACTCATTCCACTTTGTCTCTCTCTCATCATAGCCCTGTATCAATCACTGACTCATTCCACTGTGTCTCTCGCTCATCATAGCCCTGTGTCAATCCCAGACTCATTACACTGTGTCTCTTTCATCAGAGCCCTGTATCAATCCCAGACTCATTGCACTGTGTTCTCTCATCATACTCCTGTGTCAATCACAGACTCATTCCACTGTGTCTCTCTCTGATCATAGATCTGTATCAGTGCCAGTCTCATTCCACTGTGTGTCTCTCTCTCTCATCATAGCCCTGTATCAATCCCAGACTCATTCCACTGTGTGTCTCTCTCTCTCATCAGAGTCCTGTATCAATCCCAAACTCATTCCACTGTGTCTCTCTCATCGTAGACCTGTATCAATCCCAGACTCATTCCACTGTCACTCTCTATCTCATCATAGACTTCAATCAATCCCAGACTCATTCCAGTGTCTCTCTCTCTCTCATCATAGATCTGTATCAATCCTAAACTCATTCTACTGTGTCTCTCTCTCATCATAGCCCTGTATCAATCCCAGACTCATTCCACTGTGTCTCTCTCTCTCTCTCTCTCTCTCATCATAGACCTGTATCAATCCGAGACTCATTCCACTGTCTCTCTCTCTCACCATAGCCCTGTATCAATTCCAGACTCATTGCACTGTTTCTCTCTCTCATCCGAGCCGTGTATCAATCCCAGACTCATTCCACTGTCTCTCTCTCTCTCTGTCTCTCATCATAGCCCAGTACCAATCCTAGACTCTTTCCACTGCCTCTCTCTTTTTCTAATCATAGCCCTGTATCAATCCCAGATTCATTTCAGTGTGTCTCTCTCTCATCATAGAACTGTATCAATCCCAGACTCATTCCTCTCTCTCTCTCTCTTTCTCATCATAGCCCTGTGTCAATCCCAAACCAATTCCACTGTGTCTCTCTCTCATCACAGCCCTGTATCAATCCCATACTCATTCCACTATCACTCTCTTTCTCATCATAGACCTGTATCAATCCAAGACTCATTCTACTTTCTCTCTCTCACTCTCTGATCATTGCTCTGTATCAATCCCAAACTCATTCCACTCTCTCTCTCTCCCTCTCTCTCTCTCTCTCATCATTGCCCTGTAATAATCCTAAACTCATTCCACTGTCTCCCTCTCTCATCAACGATCTGTTTCAATCCCAGACTCGTTCCACTGTCTTTCTCTCTCTCTCTCATCATAGCCCTGTATTAATCCCAAACTCATTCCACTGTGTCTCTCCCTCATCATAGCCTTGTATCAATCCCTGACTCATTCCACTGTGTGTCTCTCTCATCATAGCCCTGTATCAATCCCAGACTCATTCCACTGTCTCTCTCTGTCTCTCTCTCTCTCTCAGCTTAGCCCTGTATCAATCCCTGATACATTCCACTGTGTCTCTCTCTCATCATAGACCTGTATCAATCCGAGGCTCATTCCACTTTCTCTCTCTGTCATCATAGCCCTGTATCAATCCCAGACTCATTCCACTTTGTCTCTCTCTCATCATAGCCCTGTATCAATCCCTGACTCATTCCACTGTGTCTCTCGCTCATCATAGTCCTGTATCAATCCCAGACTCATTCCACTGTCTCCCATCATAGCCCTGTGTCAATCCCAGACTCATTACACTGTGTCTCTTTCATCAGAGCCCTGTATCAATCCCAGACTCATTGCACTGTGTTCTCTCATCATACTCCTGTGTCAATCCCAAACTCATTCCACTGTCACTCTCTATCTCATCATAGACTTCAATCAAAACCAGACTCATTCCAGTGTCTCTCTCTCTCTCTCATCATAGCCCTGTATCAATCTCAGACTCGTTCCACTGTCTTTCTCTCTCTCTCTCATCATAGCCCTGTATCAATCCCAGACTTATTCCATTGTCTCTGTTTCTCTCTCCACAAACCCCTGTATCATTCCCAGTCTCATTCCACCTACTCTCTCTCTCATCATAGCCCTGTATCAATCCCAGACTCATTCCACTGTCTCTCTCTCTCTCACCCTCTCATCATAGCCCTTTATCAATCCCAGACTCATTTCACTGTGTCTCTCTCTCATCATAGCCTTGTATCAATCCCTGACTCATTCCACTGTCTCTGTTACTCTCTCATCATAGCCCCGTATCAATCCCAGACTCATTCCACTTGTCTCTCTCTCTCTCTCTCATCATAGATCTGTATCAATGCTAAACTCATTCTACTGTGTATCTCTCTCATCATAGCCCTGTATCAATCCCAGACTCATTCCACTGTGTCTCTCTCTCTCTCTCTCTCATCATAGACCTGTGTCAATCCGAGACTCATTCCACTGTCTCTCTCTCACATCATACCCTGTATCAATCCCAGATTCATTGTACTGTCACTCTCTCTCTCATCATAGCCATGTGTCAATCCCAAACTCATTCCACTGTGCCTCTCTCTCATCAAAGCCCTGTATCAATCCCAGACTCATTCCACTTTTTCTCTCTCTCATCATAAATCTGTATCAATCCCAGACTCATTCCACTGTCACTCTCTCACATCATAGCCCTGTATCAATTCCAGACTCATTGCACTGTTTCTCTCTCTCATCCGAGCCGTGTATCAATCCCAGACTCATTCCACTGTCTCTTTCTCTCTCTCTCTCTCTCTCTCTCTCATCATAGCCCAGTACCAATCCTAGACTCTTTCCACTGCCTCTCTCTTTTTCTAATCATAGCCCTGTATCAATCCCAGACTCATTTCAGTGTGTCTCTCTCTCATCATAGAACTGTATCAATCCCAGACTCATTCCTCTCTCTCTCTCTCTTTCTCATAATAGCCCTGTGTCAATCCCAAACCAATTCCACTGTGCCTCTTTCTCATCAAAGCCCTGTATCAATCCCAGACTCATTTTACTTTTTCTCTCTCTCATCATAGACCTGTATCAATCCCAGACCCATTCCACTGTCTCCCTCTCTCTCTCATCAGAGCCCTGTATAAATCCCAGACTCATTCCACTCTGTCTCGCTCTCATCATAGCCCTGTATCAATCCCATACTCATTCCACTGTGTCTCTCTCTCATCAAAGCCCTGTATCAATCCCACATTCATTCCACTTTCTCCCTCTCTCATCATAGCCTTGTATCAATCCCAGACTCATTCCACTGTGTCTCTCTCTCATCATAGACCTTTATCAATCCGAGACTCATTCCACTTTCTCTCTTTCTCATCATCGCCGTGTATCAATCCCAGACTTATTCCACTCTCTCTCTCTCTCTCACCCTCTCATTGTAGCCCTGTATCAATCCCAGACTCATTTCAATGTGACTTTCTCTCATCATAGCCTTGTATCAATCCCTGACTCATTCCACTGTCTCTGTTTCTCTCTCATCATAGCCCGGTATCAATCCCAGACTCATTCCACTGTCTCTCTCTCTATCTCATCATAGCCCTGTATCAATTCCAGACTCATTGCACTGTTTCTCCCTCTCATCCTAGCCCTGTTTCAATTCCAGACTCATTCCATGTCACTCACTATCTCATCATAGACTTCTATCAATCCCGGACTCATTCCACTGTCTCTCTGTCTCATCATAGCCCTGTATCAATTCCAGACTCATTGCACTGTTTCTCTCTCTCATCCTAGCCCTGTATCAATCCCAGACTCATTCCATTGTCTCTCTCTCTCTCTCTCTCATCATAGCCCAGTATGAAACCTAGACTCATCCAACTGTCTCTCTCTTTTTCTCATCATAGCCCTGTATCAATTCCAGACTCATTGCACTGTCTCTCTCTCATCATAGACCTGTATCAATCCCAGACTCATTCCACTGTCACTCTATCTCATCCTAGCCCAGTATCAATCCTATACTCATTCCACTGTCTCTCTCTTTTTCTCATCATAGCCCTGTATCAATCCAAGACAGATTACACTGTGCCTCTCTCATCATAGCCCTGTATCAATCCCAGACTCATTCCACTGCCTCTCTCTCAATTCATAGCCCTGTGACTAACCCAAACTCATTCCACTGTGTCTCTCTCATCATAGCCCTGTATCAATCCCTGACTCATTCCACAGTCACTCTATCTCATCCTAGCCCTGTGTCAATCCCAGACTCATTCCACTGTGTCTCTCTCATCATAGCCCTGTATCAATCCCAGACTCATTCCACAGTCACTCTATCTCATCCTAGCCCTGTATCAATCCCAAACTCATTCCACTGTCTCTCTCTCATCATAGACTTGTATCAATCGCAGACTCATTCCACTTCACTCTCTCTCTCTCAGCATTGCCATGTAATAATCCAGACTCATTCCACTGTCGCTCTCTATCTCATCATAGACTTCTATCAATCCCTGACTAATTCCACTGCCACTGTCTCTCTCACCATAGCCCTGTATCAATCCCAGACTCATTCCACTGTCTCTCTCTCTCTCTCATCATAGCCCTGTATCAATCCCAGACTCTTTCCACTGTCACTCTATCTCATCCTAGCACTGTATCAATCCTAGACTCATTCCACTGTCTCTCTCTTTTTCTCACCATAGCCCTGTATCAATAGCAGACTCATTCCACTGTGTCTCTCTCTCATCATAGACCTGTATCAATCCCAGACTCATTCCACTCTCTCTCTCTCTCTCTCTCTCTCTCATCATAGCCCTGTATCAATCCCAGACTCATTGCACTGTCTCTCTCTCTCTCTCTCTCACCATAGCCATGTTTCAATCCCAGACTCATTTCACTGTGTCTCTCTCTCTCTCATCATAGCCCTGTATCAATCCCAGACTCATTCCACTGTCACTCTATCTCATCCTAGCCCTGTATCAATCCTAGACTCATTCCACTGTCTCGCTCTTTTTCTCATCATAACCCTGTATCAATCGCAGACTCATTCCACTGTGTCTCTCTCTCATCATAGAGCTGTATCAATCCCAGACTCATTCCACTCTCTCTCTCTCTCTCATCATAGCCCTGTATCAATCCGAGACTCATTGCACTGTCTCACTCTCTCTCTCATCATAGCCCTGTATCCATCCCAAACTCATTCCACTGTGTCTCTCTCTCATCATAGCCCTGTATCAATCCCAGACTCATTCCACTGTGTCTCTCTCACATCATAGCCCTGTGTCAATCCAAGACAGATTACACTGTGCCTCTCTCATCATAGCCCTGTATCAATCACAGACTCATTCCGCTGCCTCTCTCAATTCATTGCCCTGTGTCTAACCCAAACTCATTCCACTGTGTCTCTATCATCATAGCCCTGTATCAGTCCAAAACTCATTCCACTGTCTCTCTCTCATCATAGACCAGTATCAATCCCAGACTCATTCCACTGTCACTCTCTCTCTCATCATAGCCTTGTATCAACCCCTATCTCATTCCACTTTCTCTCGCTCTCTCATCATAACCCTGTATCAATCCCAAACTCATTCCACTCTGTCTCTATCTCATCATTGCCCAGTATCAATCCCAGACTGATTCCACTGTTACTCTCTCTCTCATCATAACCCTGTATCAATCGCGGACTCATTCCACTGTCATTCTCTCTCTCTCATCAAAGACCTGTATCAATCCCAAACTCATTACACTGTGTCTCTCTCATCATAGCCCTGTATCAATCCAATACTCATTCCACTGTCTCTCTCTCATCATAGACCATTATCAATCCCAGACTCATTCCACTGTCACTCTCTCTCATCATAGCCTTGTATCAACCCCAATCTCATTCCACTTTCTCTCTCTCTCTCATCATATCCCTGTGCCAATCCCAGACTCATTCCACTGTCTCTCTCTCATCATAGCCCTGTATCAATCCCAAACTCATTCCACTGCCTCTCTCTCATCATAGCCTTGTATCAACCCCAATCTCATTCCACTTTCTCTCTCTCTCTCATCATAACCCTGTATCAATCCCACACACATTCCACTCTGTCTCTATCTCATCATAGCCCTGTATCAATCCCAGACTGATTCCACTGTTACTCTCTCTCTCATCATAACCCTGTATCAATCCCAGACTCATTCCACTGTCACTCGCTCTCTCTCATCAAAGCCCTGTATCAATCCCAGACTCATTCCACCGTCTCTCTCACTCTCCTCATAGCCCTGTATCAATCCCAAACTCATTACACTGTGTCTCTCTCATCAGAGCCCCGTATCAATCCCAGACTCATTCATCTGTCTCTCTCTCTCTCTCATCATATCCCTGTGCCAATTCCAGACTCATTCCACTGTCTCTCTCTCATCATAGCCCAGTATCAATCCAAGACTCATTCCACTGTCTCTCTCTTTTTCTCATCATAGCCCTGTATCAATTCCAGACTCATTCCACTGTGTCTCTCTCTCATCATAGACCTGTATCAATCCAAGACTCATTCCACTCTCTCTCTCTCTCTCATCATAGCCCTGTATCCATCCCAAACTCATTCCACTGTGTCTCTCTCTTAGCATAGCCCTGTATCAATCCAAGACTCATTCCACTGTGTCTCTCTCTCATCATAGACCTGTATCAATCCCAGACTCATTCCACTCTCTCTCTCTCTCTCATCATAGCCCTGTATCAATCCGAGACTCATTGCACTGTCTCTCTCTCTCTCTCATCATAGCCCTGTATCCATCCCAAACTCATTCCACTGTGTCTCTCTCTCATCATAGCCCTGTATCAATCCCAGACTCATTCCACTGTGTCTCTCTCACATCATAGCCCTGTGTCAATCCAAGACAGATTACACTGTGCCTCTCTCATCATAGCCCTGTATCAATCACAGACTCATTCCGCTGCCTCTCTCAATTCATTGCCCTGTGTCTAACCCAAACTCATTCCACTGTGTCTCTATCATCATAGCCCTGTATCAGTCCAAAACTCATTCCACTGTCTCTCTCTCATCATAGACCAGTATCAATCCCAGACTCATTCCACTGTCACTCTCTCTCTCATCATAGCCTTGTATCAACCCCTATCTCATTCCACTTTCTCTCGCTCTCTCATCATAACCCTGTATCAATCCCAAACTCATTCCACTCTGTCTCTATCTCATCATTGCCCAGTATCAATCCCAGACTGATTCCACTGTTACTCTCTCTCTCATCATAACCCTGTATCAATCGCGGACTCATTCCACTGTCATTCTCTCTCTCTCATCAAAGACCTGTATCAATCCCAGACTCATTCCACCGTCTCTCTCTCTCTCATCATAGCCCTGTATCAATCCCAAACTCATTACACTGTGTCTCTCTCATCAGAGCCCCGTATCAATCCCAGACTCATTCATCTGTCTCTCTCTCTCTCTCATCATATCCCTGTGCCAATCCCAGACTCATTCCACTGTCTCTCTCTCATCATAGCCCTGTATCAATCCCAAACTCATTCCACTGTCACTCTATCTCATCCTAGCCCAGTATCAATCCTAGAATCATTCCACTGTCTCTCTCTTTTTCTCATCATAGCCCTGTATCCATCCCAAACTCATTCCACTGTGTCTCTCTCTCATCATAGCCCTGTATCAATCCCAGACTCATTCAACTGTGTCTCTCTCTCATCATAGACCTGTATCAATCCCAGACTCATTCCACTGTCTGTCTCTCTCACATCATAGCCCTGTGTCAATCCAAGACAGATTACACTGTGCCTCTCTCATCATAGCCCTGTAACAATCCCAGACTCATTCCACTGCCTCTCTCTCAATTCATAGCCCTGTGACTAACCCAAACTCATTCCACTGTGTCTCTCTCATCATAGCCCTGTATCAATCCAATACTCATTCCACTGTCTCTCTCTCATCATAGACCATTATCAATCCCAGACTCATTCCACTGTCACTCTCTCTCTCATCATAGCCTTGTATCAACCCCAATCTCATTTCACTTTCTCTCTCTCTCTCATCATATCCCTGTGCCAATCCCAGACTCATTCCACTGTCTCTCTCTCATCATAGCCCTGTATCAATCCCAAACTCATTCCACTGCCTCTCTCTCATCATAGCCTTGTATCAACCCCAATCTCATTCCACTTTCTCTCTCTCTGTCATCATAACCCTGTATCAATCCCACACACATTCCACTCTGTCTCTCTCTCATCATAACCCTGTATCAATCCCGGACTCATTCCACTGTCACTCGCTCTCTCTCATCAAAGCCCTGTATCAATCCCAGACTCATTCCACCGTCTCTCTCACTCTCCTCATAGCCCTGTATCAATCCCAAACTCATTACACTGTGTCTCTCTCATCAGAGCCCCGTATCAATCCCAGACTCATTCATCTGTCTCTCTCTCTCTCTCATCATATCCCTGTGCCAATTCCAGACTCATTCCACTGTCTCTCTCTCATCATAGCCCAGTATCAATCCAAGACTGATTCCATTGTCTCTCTCTTTTTCTCATCATAGCCCTGTATCAATTCCAGACTCATTCCACTGTGTCTCTCTCTCATCATAGACCTGTATCAATCCAAGACTCATTCCACTCTCTCTCTCTCTCTCATCATAGCCCTGTATCCATCCCAAACTCATTCCACTGTGTCTCTCTCTTAGCATAGCCCTGTATCAATCCCAGACTCATTCCACTGTGTCTCTCTCATCATAGACCTGTATCAATCCCAGACTCATTCCACTCTCTCTCTCTCTCTCCCATCATAGCCCTGTATCAATCCCAGACTCATTGCACAGTGTCTCTCTCTCTCTCATCATAGCCCTGTATCCATCACAAACTCATTCCACTGTGTCTCTATCTCATCATAGCCCTGTCTCAAACCCAGACTCATTCCACTGTCTCCCTCTCTCTCATCCTAGCCCTGTTTCAATTCCAGACTCATTCCATTGCACTCTCTATCTCATCATAGACTTCTATCAATCCCGGACTCATTCCACTGTCACTGTCTCTCTCACCATAGCCCTGTATCAATCCCAGACTCATTCCACTGTCTTTCTCTCTCATCATAGCCCTGTATCAATTACAGACTCATTCCATTGTCTCTCTCTCTCTCTCTCTCATCATAGCCCAGTATGAATCCTAGACTCATCCAACTGTCTCTTTTTTTTTCTCTTCATAGCCCTGTATCAATCCCAGACTCATTCCACTCTCTCTCTCTCTCTCTCTCTCTCTCATCATAGCCCTGTATCAATCCCAGACTCATTGCACTGTCTCTCTCTCTCTCTCTCTCACCATAGCCATGTTTCAATCCCAGACTCATTTCACTGTGTCTCTCTCTCTCTCATCATAGCCCTGTATCAATCCCAGACTCATTCCACTGTCACTCTATCTCATCCTAGCCCTGTATCAATCCTAGACTCATTCCACTGTCTCGCTCTTTTTCTCATCATAACCCTGTATCAATCGCAGACTCATTCCACTGTGTCTCTCTCTCATCATAGAGCTGTATCAATCCCAGACTCATTCCACTCTCTCTCTCTCTCTCATCATAGCCCTGTATCAATCCGAGACTCATTGCACTGTCTCACTCTCTCTCTCATCATAGCCCTGTATCCATCCCAAACTCATTCCACTGTGTCTCTCTCTCATCATAGCCCTGTATCAATCCCAGACTCATTCCACTGTGTCTCTCTCACATCATAGCCCTGTGTCAATCCAAGACAGATTACACTGTGCCTCTCTCATCATAGCCCTGTATCAATCACAGACTCATTCCGCTGCCTCTCTCAATTCATTGCCCTGTGTCTAACCCAAACTCATTCCACTGTGTCTCTATCATCATAGCCCTGTATCAGTCCAAAAACTCATTCCACTGTCTCTCTCTCATCATAGACCAGTAATCAATCCCAGACTCATTCCACTGTCACTCTCTCTCTCATCATAGCCTTGTATCAACCCCTATCTCATTCCACTTTCTCTCGCTCTCTCATCATAACCCTGTATCAATCCCAAACTCATTCCACTCTGTCTCTATCTCATCATTGCCCAGTATCAATCCCAGACTGATTCCACTGTTACTCTCTCTCTCATCATAACCCTGTATCAATCGCGGACTCATTCCACTGTCATTCTCTCTCTCTCATCAAAGACCTGTATCAATCCCAAACTCATTACACTGTGTCTCTCTCATCAGAGCCCCGTATCAATCCCAGACTCATTCATCTGTCTCTCTCTCTCTCTCATCATATCCCTGTGCCAATCCCAGACTCATTCCACTGTCTCTCTCTCATCATAGCCCTGTATCAATCCCAAACTCATTCCACTGTCACTCTATCTCATCCTAGCCCAGTATCAATCCTAGAATCATTCCACTGTCTCTCTCTTTTTCTCATCATAGCCCTGTATCCATCCCAAACTCATTCCACTGTGTCTCTCTCTCATCATAGCCCTGTATCAATCCCAGACTCATTCAACTGTGTCTCTCTCTCATCATAGACCTGTATCAATCCCAGACTCATTCCACTGTCTGTCTCTCTCACATCATAGCCCTGTGTCAATCCAAGACAGATTACACTGTGCCTCTCTCATCATAGCCCTGTAACAATCCCAGACTCATTCCACTGCCTCTCTCTCAATTCATAGCCCTGTGACTAACCCAAACTCATTCCACTGTGTCTCTCTCATCATAGCCCTGTATCAATCCAATACTCATTCCACTGTCTCTCTCTCATCATAGACCATTATCAATCCCAGACTCATTCCACTGTCACTCTCTCTCATCATAGCCTTGTATCAAACCCCAATCTCATTCCACTTTCTCTCTCTCTCTCATCATATCCCTGTGCCAATCCCAGACTCATTCCACTGTCTCTCTCTCATCATAGCCCTGTATCAATCCCAAACTCATTCCACTGCCTCTCTCTCATCATAGCCTTGTATCAACCCCAATCTCATTCCACTTTCTCTCTCTCTCTCATCATAACCCTGTATCAATCCCACACACATTCCACTCTGTCTCTATCTCATCATAGCCCTGTATCAATCCCAGACTGATTCCACTGTTACTCTCTCTCTCATCATAACCCTGTATCAATCCCAGACTCATTCCACTGTCACTCGCTCTCTCTCATCAAAACCCTGTATCAATCCCAGACTCATTCCACCGTCTCTCTCACTCTCCTCATAGCCCTGTATCAATCCCAAACTCATTACACTGTGTCTCTCTCATCAGAGCCCCGTATCAATCCCAGACTCATTCATCTGTCTCTCTCTCTCTCTCATCATATCCCTGTGCCAATTCCAGACTCATTCCACTGTCTCTCTCTCATCATAGCCCAGTATCAATCCAAGACTCATTCCACTGTCTCTCTCTTTTTCTCATCATAGCCCTGTATCAATTCCAGACTCATTCCACTGTGTCTCTCTCTCATCATAGACCTGTATCAATCCAAGACTCATTCCACTCTCTCTCTCTCTCTCATCATAGCCCTGTATCCATCCCAAACTCATTCCACTGTGTCTCTCTCTTAGCATAGCCCTGTATCAATCCAAGACTCATTCCACTGTGTCTCTCTCTCATCATAGACCTGTATCAATCCCAGACTCATTCCACTCTCTCTCTCTCTCATCATAGCCCTGTATCAATCCGAGACTCATTGCACTGTCTCTCTCTCTCTCTCATCATAGCCCTGTATCCATCCCAAACTCATTCCACTGTGTCTCTCTCTCATCATAGCCCTGTATCAATCCCAGACTCATTCCACTGTGTCTCTCTCACATCATAGCCCTGTGTCAATCCAAGACAGATTACACTGTGCCTCTCTCATCATAGCCCTGTATCAATCACAGACTCATTCCGCTGCCTCTCTCAATTCATTGCCCTGTGTCTAACCCAAACTCATTCCACTGTGTCTCTATCATCATAGCCCTGTATCAGTCCAAAACTCATTCCACTGTCTCTCTCTCATCATAGACCAGTATCAATCCCAGACTCATTCCACTGTCACTCTCTCTCTCATCATAGCCTTGTATCAACCCCTATCTCATTCCACTTTCTCTCGCTCTCTCATCATAACCCTGTATCAATCCCAAACTCATTCCACTCTGTCTCTATCTCATCATTGCCCAGTATCAATCCCAGGACTGATTCCACTGTTACTCTCTCTCTCATCATAACCCTGTATCAATCGCGGACTCATTCCACTGTCATTCTCTCTCTCTCATCAAAGACCTGTATCAATCCCAGACTCATTCCACCGTCTCTCTCTCTCTCATCATAGCCCTGTATCAATCCCAAACTCATTACACTGTGTCTCTCTCATCAGAGCCCCGTATCAATCCCAGACTCATTCATCTGTCTC
>NW_027599552.1:0-24868 GCF_964194155.1 Cetorhinus maximus
ATTCAATCTTGTACACACACACACACTGAGAGAGACATTCACTCCTGTACACACACACACTGAGAGAGACATTCAATCCTGTACACACACACACTGAGAGAGACATCCACTCCTGTACACACACACACACTGAGAGAGACATCCACTCCTGTACACACACACACACTGAGAGAGACATTCAATCCTGTACACACACACACACTGAGAGAGACATTCACTCCTGTACACACACACACACTGAGAGAGACATCCACTCCTGTACACATACACACACTGAGAGAGACATTCACTCCTGTACACACACACACACTGAGAGAGACATCCACTCCTGTACACACACACACACTGAGAGAGACATCCACTCCTGTACACACACCACACTGAGAGAGACATTCACTCCTGTACACACACACACACTGAGAGAGACATTCACTCCTGTACACACACACACACTGAGAGAGACATCCACTCCTGTACACACACACACTGAGAGAGACATTCAATCCTGTACACACACACACTGAGAGACATTCAATCCTGTACACACACACACACTGAGAGAGACATTCACTCCTGTACACACACACACACTGAGAGAGACATTCAATCCTGTACACACACACACACTGAGAGAGACATCCACTCCTGTACACACACACACTGAGAGAGACATTCACTCCTGTAACACACACACACACTGAGAGAGACATCCACTCCTGTACACACACACACTGAGAGAGACATTCAATCCTGTACACACACCACACTGAGAGAGACATTCACTCCTGTACACACACACACTGAGAGAGACATCCACTCCTGTACACACACACACACTGAGAGAGACATTCAATCCTGTACACACACACACTGAGAGAGACATCCACTCCTGTACACACACACACACTGAGAGAGATATTCACTCCTGTACCACACACACACACACACACAATGAGAGAGACATCCACTCCTGTACACACACACTGAGAAAGACATCCACTCCTGTACACACACACGCACACACACACTGAGAGAGACATCCACTCCTGTACACACACACACACACTGAGAGACATTCACTCCTGTACACACACACACACACACACACACAGAGACATCCACTCCTGTACACACACACACACTGAGAGAGACATTCACTCCTGTACACACACACACACTGAGAGAGACATCCACTCCTGTACACACACACACACGCACACACACACACTGAGAGAGCCATCCACTCCTGTACACACACACGCACACACACACACTGAGAGAGACATCCACTCCTGTACACACACACACACACACACTGAGAGACATTCACTCCTGTACACACACACACACACACACACACAGACATCCACTCCTGTACACACACACACTGAGAGAGACATTCACTCCTGTACACACACACACACACACACACTGAGAGAGACATTCACTCCTGTACACACACACACACACACACACACACACTGAGAGAGACATCCACTCCTGTACACACACACACACACACACACACACACACACTGAGAGAGACATCCACTCCTGTACACACACACACTGAGAGAGACATCCACTCCTGTACACACACACACACTGAGAGAGACATCCACTCCTGTACACACACACACACACTGAGAGAGACCAGTCTGGAAACTGTGCAATTAGCTTTCCAAAGAATACACTTTATTCTATTCAGGAAATCTGTGAGGGTACATTACATGCCACTCATGTTGACATAAAATGCAATGCAGTTCACTCACTTTCAATCCACTGTGTGTGGGGCCGTCTGAGGGACTTCAATACAATTGAACATTGGTTAGATTTACAATTCTCATTTCATATCAAACATTCTCTGAAGCCTTGTGTTACAGAGACCCGACTAACAACGCTGCACAACGATATCCCCACATCTCCTGCAGGCTCTGCCACGTCTTCACCGAGTGACATCTCTGCCCAGCTCCCAGCTTTGAGGAGAGGTGAGTCCTGAACTTCATTTCTGCATTGATTTTCTCACCTCCCCAAACTCCACTCAAACCAAGCTGTGTGCTCCCAGCTCAGATCTGTCAGGGCCACTGTCAATGTCGTGAGACAGCTTCTCTGGACTCTCTCTCTCTCTGTGTGCCAACACTCATAGCACTAATTCGGATCCTCTGGGACCTCACTTGACCTTTCAGGTTAAACAGGGAGCTGCAGACACAACAGTCATTCCGGGATGCATTGGAGCCTGGCAGCATTTAGAAGATATTTACACAGGTTTTCAGACTTTCTTGCAGTTGGGATCTTTCTCCATCCTGTCCACTCGGGGTGTTTGATAACAGAGTTTCCCCGGCTGATATCAAGCTGTGTTTCATTCCTGATTGGAAATGTTGAATCTGGTGATTTCACACAATGGGATAAACGCACTGACAGCAAAGGATTCACTGACTTCATTCGCTGCAATATTACAGACTGAACCGTGAGACATTAACTCATCCCATTCATCTTACACTTACAGCATTGACAATATAAAGCTGGACATCATTGGTAAAGTATACGACAGAAGCAGTGGATTCCATAGGTACAGGTTAACACGTCACTTTCAATAGTTATCAGGTTAACAAGGGCAGGACAGAACAAAGGAGAAACTGGTGCCAATTTTCCCAGGTAAAGGGTTAAAACGCAGAGATATTTATCAATCTGCAATGCTGCCCTGGTTTACCCACTCACCTTTACTGATCTACCCCCTGCTGGATGTTCCCTGAATTACACACACACCTTTACTGATCTACCCCCTGCTGGATGTTCCCTGAATTACACACACACCTTTACTGATCTACCCCCTGCTGGATGTTCCCTGAATTACATACACACCTTTACTGATCTACCCCCTGCTGGATGTTCCCTGAATTACACACACACCTTTACTGATCTACTCCCTGCTGGATGTTCCCTGAATTACACACACACACCTTTACTGATCTACCCCCTGCTGGATGTTCCCTGAATTACACACACACCTTTACTGATCTACCCCCTGCTGGATGTTCCCTGAATTACACACACACCTTTACTGATCTACCCCCTGCTGGATGTTCCCTGAATTACACACACACCTTTACTGATCTACCCCCTGCTGGATGTTCCCTGAATTACACACACACATTTACAGATCTACCCCCTGCTGGATATTCTGAGGATTACACACACACCTTTACTGATCTACCCCCTGCTGGATATTCTGACAATTACACACACACACCTTTACTGATCTACCCCCTGCTGGATATTCTGACAATTACACACACACCTTTACTGATCTACCCCCTGCTGGATGTTCCCTGAATTACACACACACCTTTACTGATCTACCCCCTGCTGGATATTCTGAGGATTACACACAGACCTTAACTGATCTACCACCTGCTGGATTAAATTAATTAATGTTAACGTTCCCAAATTAATCAATGTTAACACAACTTTCAGTAATAATTTAATTCATGTGCAAAACAAGGTTCCGATTATTGTTCTGCCTTAATGAAAGCAAGTAATAGAACGATGATTCTTATTCATCTAGATATAGTGGCATAGACATAAAAATTATAATATATATTTCTCCTTCAGGCAATGCTTACCATTTAATCGCTTTTAAACTGAGCAGAGTTAATTCAAGACCAATAAAAATGCTGGCCTAGCCAGCGACGCCCACATCCTGAAATACATTATATATATATCCTCTCCCATTATAGCTGGTGTTCCAAGTTTCTGACAATTGATTAAAATTGCCTTCAAATTGCCTTTTTACATCATCAACCAGCTTCCCAGGTGTCCACGGTTTTCATCGCTCACCCATTGATGGCCGGGCCTTTGTCTACCGCCCTTTGTGTCACTCAAGGTTCCTTTCAATCCCCGCTCAAAAAACTCTCTCTTTCAGATTGATCTCCGTCACCTTCCCAAATGTTCCCTCTTGTTCTCTGAGTCCATCATTGTGAGGCAATACCACATCCCACCCTCACCCCACTCTGCCCCGTGAGGGACTAGTACTCAAAAAAAGCCCATAAAAGCATGTTGCGCTCTTGATATTTGAGTCATGCAATTTCCTGTGTCAAACAAACATGCATGACTGATATTTGGGTCTTTTCAATTGTCATGAGCATCATTAACTAACCACATCCTCTCCTGAGATTTAAAACCCTCAGCAACAACCGTGTGGTTAATAATGGTGATTTCCAGGACCATTTCTCTGAGCTCACTAACGCCAATTGCCCAGCTAGAACATTAATGGCCGTGAAAGCGTTTACAGCTGTAGGACATAATATCTTTGACTGTTGGTGTATCTGCCAACCATGCCATCAAAAGCGGCATGCAGTTTCCAGCGTCTTTCACAAGCATGAGCGGCACTAACAGTTTTTCTTTCAATTCAAGACAACCCTTCTCCTCATCTTCCAAGTAGTACCACAAAGGAGTGTCTCCGGAAGAAAACAAAATTCAATTAAACTTATAAGCATTACGCACTGTGATAGTTCTATGGACTCACCTCGAGCTCTCCCAGGTTCCATTATAAGCCCTGAAAAAAATAAAAATAAAACTTGCTTATATTTCACCTCTCTTCTATTTTCACTTAGTTCTGCTGAAGGGCCATTCGGACTCGAAACGTTAACTGTGCTCCTCACGTCAGCCTCGATTAGGACTATTCATGTCCCTTTAACGTCATAAACTGAAGGCATGTCCCTTAATCTCTGTCCTCAGCTGAACAGCAGGCAATTATTATTATTATTATTATGATTCTGAAATCAGATGCGTCTTCATTCCCAATTTGGTTTCGCATCTTAATTTCTTAATTTAAGACCCCCCTGGCTCGATAGGCCGCTACCTGTCAACTCACTCCCACCACTACCGGCACTCTTACCTATCCCACACTCCCACTACCTTCCAGCACCCGTCTCCCAGCTACCCGGGGGTTCTCTTCTCTCCGAATCTCAGGCCTGCCAATGCTGCAAATATCACCTGAAACAGTCCATCAAGTGCTGCTTATCATATCAGCGGAGCCAACCAGCTCCGGGGGACCTGGTGGTCAGACGATGTAATAATTTTCATAATTGGAATTTATTGTAGAGTGATGGTGGAGCCTGTGTCTAGGTATCTCTCTGTGTGTGTGTGTGTGTGAGTGTGTGTGACTTCATTAGATTAAAGACAGCTGGTCTGATGGCCTTGATATAACAGAAGAAAGGCTAGGTTTGAAGTGTTAAGTAGGTAAAAATAAACGTAAAGGAAAGAATTGCATTTTGTTAAAACATATGTCACCCTAGAGTGAATTAAAAGGAGGGAGTGAAATGTTTCAAAAGTGTGTTTGTTTTTCTTTCCCCCCAAAGATTGCTGGTGAAATTGGTACTAAGTGAGATTTTTATAATTAAAGAGGTAAAGTCCAAAGACAGAGTGAAAAAAATGGGAATTTGCATTGAAAGGGGAAAATCTGTGTGAACGAGAGAAGGCTGTGTGCAAGGGTAATCATTCTAAGAACTAAAACATATATGAAAAAAACCTCCAGCATCTAATCCTCATACTGTTGTCGACAGAGAACTGAAGTAGAGAAAATTGAAAAAGGATTGTCCTGGGTATTGTGATTCTTTGCCTGGTCTTTTCAAACCTATGTGGCTTACTATGGCCTTAATGTAATTGCACCTAGGAGTAAGTTTAACTAGGCGATTTAAAAGGTACCATAGTTGTAATTTGTCTATCTATGTGTGTGCTTGAAATCATTTCTTCTATTAATAAAGCATTAATTTAGTTTTGTACGAAACATATAAAACTCGGTGGTCTTATTACTACTGAATTCAAAGCCTGCATCTCGAAATAGATACACGTTGCAAATCGTTGTGGCAGCTGCGTCAAGTTTCCCTCTGGGATTGGAGCAGTTCAGCATTTGCCATCGCCTGTGCCATAACACGGCGGCGTAGCGGTAATATGACTGAGCTAGTCCAGAGACCCAGGCTAATGCTCTGGGGACGTGATTTCATACGCGACCATTGTAGACGGCGCAATTTAAACGCGATTAAAACATCCGGAACATAAAAGGTCGTCTAAGTGACGGTGACTATGAAATCGATCATAGGTCGTTGAAATAGGCCATCTCGTTGTGTAATGTCCTTTAAGGAAGAGAACCCTGCCATCTTCACCTCTCTGTCCTGGCTGACATGTGACCGCCGGGCCCACAGGAATGCAGCTGAGTCTTGGCTGCCCTCTGAAATGGGCTAGTACAAGGCCAAATGGGGGTAGGCGACCAATGCCAGTGACGCCCAGAAGAATGAATGGTAAATATCTCCGAGTTATTCCAAAGATGAAGAGAGTTCATCGCATTAAAAGGCTAAATAGTTTCCTCTCTCCACAGATAGTGTCTGTTTTTGCGGTTTCTGCCTTCTCTGTTTTGAGTCCATTGAATATACCACGGTGCAGAGCAGTCACGCCAAATGCACTCACATTTCACCCAAACCTCCTGTAAAATTGTGCTGTAAGACAGTTAAGGACACGGAGGACTTCCGTGTGCTTTCGAAATGTAGCGGCAGGGAAACAGATAATGCTGTTTGCTCTTTTCCTACTTTTATTTCCTTGTTGTTTCCTAGCCACAGACCATATCAGCCTGGCTATATTGATTTCAATGGAAAAAAAAAAACCCCAAATGGTCTGAGATCCAGCCTTTGCCTGTACTTCCTCAAGTGGAGCAATTTCTGAATTTTCTGGGGGTTTTTTCCCCCCCCCACCCCTGCTTTAAACATTACGACAAAAAAACTAAGATTGTAAATGAGTTAAAGCTAAGAGGCCCCACGATTGTAGTCACCGACCCCGAGGAGAACTGAGAAACTCAACATTTTCATTTCAGTGAGGATTTTCTTAGGCTCTTCGGATCATCCAACGCAGCCAGTTTATTATTATTATTATTATTTTTTTTTTGACCAATGTTCTCGCCTCTCCGGTGTCTTTGGAGAAACAGGATGTGATGTGACAGGTGCTTTCGCAATTTGGGTTTCAACACAGCCCGGGAATCCACAACTGCCTCCCAGAATTCAGGTCCATCAAGTTATTGTCCAACATCTGTAAAAAAAAATAAATAAACAGCTGCCGGCCTATGAGCATTGAGCATTAGTGCTCAGTGTTAGAAATGAGGGAGGCAGAGGTTGGGTAAAGGGAAGGGGGGGTGGGGGGTGTTGGCGTGGGGGCGCTGGCGGCTGTGGGCAGGTGGGGGGTGAGGAGGGAGGGGGTGAGGAGGGGGGTGGGGGGTGGTTTTGTCGGAAGCCCGTAGAGGGATGTCCGAGGTACGGGGGGGTGGTAGGGGTGGGGGTGGGGGTGAGGGGGACAGTTTAGGGTTGGGGGGGTTGGGGCGGGGGGCGTCCGAGGTCGGGAGCGGAGCTCGGCCGGTGTTCCTGGCGTTAGCTGGGGGTCGGATGTCCTTGAGGGGGTTATCGTGGAGAGGTTGAGGGTGTGGGGATCCGGGGGTGGGGGCTGGTGGGGTGGGGTAGGGTGGGGGTGGGGGTGGGGGGAGGTTGGAGGTCGGAGAGAAGGCAGAATGCACATAAGCAGATGCTATTTGTGGAGAAAGGGCAAATGCTGAAGCGTTCAATTCCATGAACTCTCTTCACCCCTGGAGTAACTCGGAGGTGGTTCCCTTTCATCCCTCTGGCTCTCACTGGCATTTCTCGCCCACCCCTTACTTGGGCTTGTACCAAGTTTCCGTGCCAGTCCATTTCAGAGGGCAGGTACCCTCGGGGGGTTGGAAAGGCATTGGGATTTCAGGATGTAAGTTCCTCGCGGCAGGGCCTCTGAACTGCCCCGATAGCCCCAGCATTGAAATGGCTGGGCCTGCCATTTCCTCAGCCAATGGTAGCTGGAACAGGTGTGTTGACGGGGAGAAGGGGGCGGATTCGGCCTTATAAATGTTGGCACTATGACATGGTTATATTCTCGCTTATTTGGCATGATGATTACCAGGAACCATATGTGACCCCCAAAGTTGCTTGCCACTTATCATCCCAAGCCTGGACGCTGTATGCAATCATGGTCTACCTCTGCAATTGGGGAGTCGCATAACACTGAGTGCTCGGCAGCAATCGTGTAAGACCCTGACCTTATGATGGAGCAAAAGTCATTGATGAAGCCGTGAAATCGGTTAGCCAAAGGTTTTGCACTGAGGAACTCGGGGAGTTATGGTTTTTGGGGTGAGGTGATTGGCTTCCAACAAGCAAAACCATATTGCCCTGTGGTCTGTGCACCTCCAACCTGTGAAGTTTCTTGGCCTTACTCCGTTGGCTTCTATTTTGGTGTAGGTTGTTGTTGCCACATTCGGTCAGAGGCAACCGTGATGACAAGGGCAGTCGCTTCCATCTCAAACTGTTGATCCAGCCTTTTTGTGTGATGTTGTTGTCACGCTTGGGCCAATCCTGCAATGAGGCCTAGAGAGTGAAGGGGCCTCATTCTAAGCCTAAGCGATCAGGTTATTTTCCGCCTAAGTGATGCTTGATAGCATTATCCTCGATGCATTTCATCACGTTGCTGACGGAAGATCGTTTTCCCTTCGCCCTGCACCTGCTAACCAAAAGATGGCCCTTGGACAATTTGCGATTGCTGGTCAACTCCTGAAAATTGCATTTCCTTTACCGAGGGGGACCTGTCCAGCGTGGCATCGTTCTATCATCCCGCAGGATTTGGGAGATGACTTGCAGTCCATTACGATGAGATGTCAGACTGCAAGCATCAGGTAGCTATCGGGTTGGATGATGGTTTAGCCATGACCAGGCTACTTGGGGAGCTCCCAGGTGAGGTTTTTGAATAAATTCTTGGGATAATTCCAAGTCATTACAGAGTTCAGAAAGGGGTTCCTGCTTAACACCTCAGGCAGAATATGACAGGGCTACAATGAGTCTTTTACTGAAACGTGAGCCTAGCACTAGTGATCAATTGTCTCGCGTGGGTATCAATTCCATAAAGCTCTATTAACTGTTGACGCCAATGACTGGTGTGGCTAGGTGACCCAAAGGTCTTTGGACACTTCAATTATTACGCGGCTGCCATTCTATTAATAAAAAATCGTGGACTCTGTTGCTGAATCTAACTCTGATAATTCCATTGAAACAAAAGGGTGAAGGGAATACTACCAGATACCAATTCCAACGAGAGAACGAATGCACAGTCAGCGATAAAAACATTTCCCAAGAAGCGTTAAGAATGCCCGGATTCGTCTCCAGTGGGAGAATACTGCCATATTCGGCGCAGAGCTGAAGGGTGGTTGTTGGTGGAGGGAGGGGGTGCGGTGCGGGGTGGGTGGTTGGTTGTCCGGGGTTATTAGTAACATGTCACTGGTTCTATTAGACATTCGGTTAGGTGCAGGGACGAGGGAATCTGCAATTCTTTCCTCTGGAAAAGCCTGGTTTAACGGGACATTTAAGGAGCGCAGCAAATTATGGAGGATTTTAATTGAAGACAAGTTCGTGGTAATCAAGCCTGTGCTAACGGTAGTTTCTGTCAAACAGTATGGTTTTACAAATCAGAAATGGATCAACCAAAGTGCCTTAGACATTGTATAATTAGAACTGTATACAATATGGTTGATTCATGACTGTTTGGTCAACATATCAAAGGAATTGATAGAAGGGCAGATAGTTAGAGTTTAGATACTGATAATTTATGATCTAATTTAATAGCTAAATCTATCTGGTGGGATTGACTGTTCTACAGTTCTATGTATGCCTGCCTGTCAACATTCAATCTCTCTTGTAATAGTGTTGCCCACAGACCACTGGTGTAATCAAACAAATCAATGGCATCGTACATTTTACTGCAATCTTCAGCGACCCGACATGTTTATTATTTGACATTAAAACTATTGAATTAGCATGCCTTTGATCATTTGAATGAATGTAAAATTATATAACCTAATGGCTTCGAGCACTCGAATAAACAAACAGAAGGTGCTAAGACTTATATTTCAGAGAATGAAAAGACAGAGAATGAGTAAATTAGACCTATATCGGCTTTGCTTAATACTGGAGAATTGCCTAATTAATTGCAGACACCTTCTACATCTCAATAGCCCTTCACATTGTTCATTTTAATACACACCCAGTTTTTAGCTTTTTTTCCCCAGAGATGCTTAATTATTCATTTCGTTTTAGATTTATGTACAGTTTTCATGGTGCGTGGGTGTTACTGGCAAGACCAGCCTTTGTTGCACATACCGAATTGTCCTTGAACAGGGTGACTTGCTAGGCCATTTCAGAGGGCAGTTAAGAGCCATCCACATCGCTGTGGGTCTGGAGTCACATGTAGGCCAGACCAGGCAAGGATGTCATATTCTCTTCTGAAAAGACATTGTTAAGTTCATGGCAACATTTTCATGGTCACCATCACCGGAACTTGATTTATATTCCATGTTTATTAATTGAATTTAATTTCACACAGCTTCTGAGGTGGCATTTAAAATCCATGTCCGCAAAGCCATTAACCTGGACCTGTGCATTCCTAAGACAGTGGCGTTACCACTAGGCCACCACATGTCCATTTCTGTTGCCCCTTTTCCATGTAATAAGTTCCTGTTTGAAACAGATGCTTATTCAAAATAAACCGTTCCTGACCTCCACTCCAGTTCTTTGACAATTACCCAAAGAAGATTCCATTTCTCCCCGCACACTGTTTCCGACATTCAATGAGATCCTGACTGATCCCTGATCTAACTACATATCTCTTTACACCTTCTTCTAACAAAAATCTATCAACCTCAGATTGAAACATTAACAAGAGACTTTGCATCAGTTGCCGTTTGCAGAAGATTGTTTCAAACTAAAGCTTTGACTACACTGTTCATCAAACACTCCCAACCCAAATACAGTATGGGGTTCGATACAGAGTCAAATTACCTCTGCTCTTTCCAAGAAATTTTTAATTGTAGATTTTTATTTTTAATTTTGGGATAACAGGACTGAAATTGTACGGCATCCCAGTGTGAGATTTAAACTCCTGTTTATTTCAATCTTTAGCTCAGGAATTCACAGTAAAACATGCAGAGAATTGAAACCTTCCTCATACAGTTGCCTGTTTGTTCCAGTGTTGGTATATTCCGTCTTTCTCTTGCGTTTTCACTTGTCTGAAGAAATTGAATAGTTGACATTGGATAATCATCCCTTTCCCATGAAAATGTAAACTCCTGGGAAACTGCAACAGACACAATCTAATGCAGTGAGCAAAATCCTGCACCTTTATTCATCAATACCATTTCCTATCTCTGTAGAAACTCCCTTCCACTGACAGATTCTGAGATCCATACTCAATCTCAAAAACCACCACAGAAAAGTGACTGCTTATTTTAAACAGTGAATCTGAACTATTTGAAGTTCTGACTCAGACACAGAATCGCAGAAATTTTGACTCTGTGGGATGAAAATTAACAGAATAACTTTGCAACATACAGGGAACATCAATAGGATTTGACCATTTGATCAAGTCATCCCTGATGCTATTAAATTTCAGGGAATACAACCCGAGTTTGTGCAATCTCACTTTGCAATTTAACCCTTGGAATCCAGGTCTCATTCTGACAAAGCTGCGATGCACTCGAACTGTCTAAACTGTCCCTGGAGTGTCGGATTAACCCGGGTCACTCACATACACCCAGGTCAGGTTCAAGACTCACCTGTCTCACTCACTGAGACGCTCCTGTATCACTGGCCTTATTGTAGTCGGATGCCACGTTGGGAGCAGGACAGGTAGACGGGATTAGGATGACTGCTCATGTGGAGGGTAAACATGAGGAATCTATCAGAGAATCAGAACAGATCAGGGAGAATCAAACAAGGAAACTGATGTTCAATTTATTAGGCCTGATTTGAGGATTGTTATTGTTTTGGGCGGGAATGTTGCCAACAAACATTCCCAGAGATGATGCAGCGGGGGCTAGAGACAGAGTAAAGCTCCCTCGATACTGTCCCCATCAAACACTCCCAGGACAGGTACAGCACGGCGTTAGATACAGAGTAAAGCTCCCGCTACACTGTGGCCATCAAACACTCCCAGGGCAGGTACAGCACGGGGTTAGATACAGAGTAAAGCTTCCTCTACACTGTCCCCATCAAACACTCCCAGGACAGGTACAGCACGGGGTTAGATACAGAGTAAAGCTCCCTCTACACTGTGCCAATCATGCACTCCAAGGGAAGGTATAGCACGGGGTTAGATACAGAATAAAGCTCCCTCTACACTGTCCCCATCAAACACTCCCAGGTCAAGTACAGCACGGGGTTAGATACAGAGTAAAGCTCCCTTGATACTGTAACCATCAAACACTCCCAGGACAGGTGCAGCACGGGGTTAGATACAGAGTAAAGCTCCCTCGATATTGTCCCAATCAAACACTCCCAGGACAGGTACAGCACGGGGTTAGAAACAGAGTAAAGGTCACTCGATACTGTCCCCATCAAACACTCCCAGGACAGGTACAGCACGGGGTCAGATACAGAGTAAAGGTCACTCGATACTGTCCCCATCAAACACTCCCAGGACAGGTACAGCACGGGGTTAGATACAGAGTAAATTTCCCTCTAACCTGTCCCCATCAAACACTCCCAGGACTGGTTCAGCACGGGGTTAGATACAGAGTAAAGCTCCCTCTACACTGTCCCCATCAAACACTCCCAGGACAGGTACAGCAAGGGTTAGATACAGAGTAAAGCTCCCTCTACACTGTCCCCATTAAACACATCCAGGACAGATACTGTACAGGGTTAGATACAGAGTAAAGCTCCCTCTATACTGTGCCCATCAAACACTCCCAGGACAGGTACAGCACGGGGTTAGATACAGAGTAAAGCTCCCTCTATACTGTGCCCATCAAACACTCCCAGGACAGGTACAGCACGGGGTTAGAAACAGAGAAAAGGTCACTCGATACTGTCCCCATCAAACACTCCCAGGACAGGTACAGCACGGGGTTAGATACAGAGTAAAGCTCCCTCTACACTGTGCCCATCATGCACTCCAAGGGCAGGTATAGCACGGGGTTAGATACAGAATAAAGCTCCCTCTACACTGTCCCCATCAAACACTCCCAGGTCAAGTACAGCACGGGGTTAGATACAGAGTAAAGCTCCCTTGATACTGTCCCCATCAAACACTCCCAGGACAGGTACAGCACGGGGTTAGATACAGAGTAAAGCTCCCTCGATATTGTCCCAATCAAACACTCCCAGGACAGGTACAGCACGGGGTTAGATACAGAGTAAAGGTCACTCGATACTGTCCCCATCAAACACTCCCAGGACTGGTACAGCACGGGGTTACATACAGAGTAAATTTCCCTCTAACCTGTCCCCATCAAACACTCCCAGGACTGGTTCAGCACGGGGTTAGATACAGAGTAAAGCTCCCTCTACACCGTCCCCATCAAACACTCCCAGGGCAGGTACAGCACAGCGTTAGATACAGAGTAAAGCTCCCTCTACACTGTCCCCATCAAACACTCCCAGGACAGGTACAGCAAGGGTTAGATACAGAGTAAAGCTCCCTCTACACTGTCCCCATCAAACACTTCCAGGACAGATACAGTACAGGGTTAGATACAGAGTAAAGCTCCCTCTATACTGTGCCCATCAAACACTCCCAGGACAGGTACAGCACGGGGTTAGATACAGAGTAAAGCTCCCTCTATACTGTGCCCATCAAACACTCCCAGGACAGGTACAGCACGGGGTTAGAAACAGAGTAAAGCTCCCTCTACACTGTCCCCATCAAACGCTCCCAGGACAGGTACAGCACGGGGTTAGATACAGAGTAAAGCTCCCTCTATACTGTCCCCAACTAACACTCCCAGGACAGGTACAGCACAGGGTTAAATATAGAATTAAGCTCCCTCCATACTGTTCCCATCAAACACTCGCAGAGAGAAATAGAGACTGAGATACGGGTTAAGAAAGGATCTCCATCCTCCCTCACCAACTCTCTCTCATCCATAACTGGAGAGAGCATTGGAATGAGAGAGCACGGGGGGTGGTGGTGGGTGCGATGGTGCAGAGATAGTTTGGGGGGTGGAAGAGAAAGCGTGGGGTTGGCAGAGAGGGTGTGGGCCAAGATGATGATCAGAGAGAGAGTGCATGTGAGAGACAGAGATTGTGTGTGTGAGAGAGAGATGGTGTGTGTGCGTGGGAGATTGTGTGTGCAAGAGATAGAGTGTGAGAGTGAGCGTGTGAGAGGGATTGTGAAAGAGCGATTGCTTGTGAAAGGGAGAGAGTGAGAGAGAGTTGGAGTGAGAGGGTGAGAGAGTGCGAATGAGAGTGAGAGAGCTTTTGGGTGAGAGGTTTGGAGTGATAGGGAGGGAGAGTTGGGGTGAGAGAGTGGGGAAGGGAGGGAGAGAGGTTAGGGGTGAGAGGGAGAGAGGGTTGGGGTGAGAGAGAGAGTGAGTTGGGGTATGAGGGTGGGAGGTTTGGAGTGAGAGGGAGAGACTGTTGGGGTGAGAGGGGGAGAGAGTTGGGGTGAGTGGGAGAGCGGGTTGTGGTGAGAGGGAGAGAGGGTTGCATTGAGAGGGAGAGAAGTTTGGGGTGAGTGGGAGAGAGTTTTGGTGAGAGTTAGAGAGGGTTGTGCTGTGAGGTTGAGAGAGTTGGGGTGAGAGGGAGAGAGTGTTGGGGTGAGAGGGAGAGAACGATGGGGTGAGAGGGAGAGAGGTTTGGGGTGAGAGGGAGAGAAGGATGGGGTGAGAGGGAGAGAGGGTTGGGTGAGAGGGAGAGAGGGCTGGTGTAAGAGGGAATGAGGAGTTGGTGAGAGTGAGAGAGAGTTGGGTGGAGAGGGTGAGAGAGTGGGGATGAGAGTGAGAGAGCTTTTGGGTGAGTGGTTCGGGGTGATAGGGAGAGAGTGTTGGGGTAGGAGGTAGAGTGGGTGGGAGTGATAGGGAGAGAGAGTTGGGGAGATTGGGAGAGAGAGTTGGGGTGAGAGGGAGATAGAGTTTGGGTGAGAGGGAGATAATGTTGGGGTGAGAGGGAGAGTGGGGATGAGATGGTGAGTTGGTTGGTATGAGAGGGAGAATGGGTTGCGTTGAGAGGCAGAGAGGGTTGGAGTGAGAGGGAATGAGGGTTGGGGTGAGAGGGAATGAGGGTTGGGGTGAGAGGGAGACAGTGTTGGGGTGAGAGGGAGACAGTGTGGGGGTGAGAGAGAGACAGTGTTGGGGTGAGAGGGAGACAGTGTTGGGGTGAGTGGGAGACAGTGTTGGGGTGAGGGGGAGAGAGTGTTGGGGTGAGAGTGAGACAGTATTGGGGTGAGAGGGAGACAGTGTTGGGGTGAGAGGGAGACAGTGTTGGGGTGAGAGGGAGACAGTGTTGGGGTGAGAGGGAGACAGTGTTGGGGTGAGAGGGAGACAGTGTTGGGGTGAGAGGGAGACAGTGTTGGGGTGAGAGGGAGACAGTGTTGGGGTGAGAGGGAGACAGTGTTGGGGTGAGAGGGAGACAGTGTTGGGGTGAGAGGGAGACAGTGTTGGGGTGAGAGGGAGACAGTGTTGGGGTGAGAGGGAGACAGTGTTGGGGTGAGAGGGATACAGTGTTGGGGTGAGAGGGAGACAGTGTTGGGGTGAGAGGGAGACAGTGTTGGGGTGAGAGGGAGACAGTGTTGCGGTGAGAGGGAGACAGTGTTGGGGTGAGAGGAAGACAGTGTTGGGGTGAGAGGGAGACAGTGTTGGGGTGAGAGGGAGACAGTGTTGGGGTGAGAGGGAGACAGTGTTGGGGTGAGAGGGAGACAGTGTTGGGGTGAGAGGGAGACAGTGTTGGGGTGAGAGGGAGACAGTGTTGGGGTGAGAGGGAGACAGTGTTGGGGTGAGAGGGAGACAGTGTTGGGGTGAGAGGGAGACAGTGTTGGGGTGAGAGGGAGAGAGTGTTGGAGTGAGAGGGAGAGAGAGTGGGGATGAGATGATGAGATGGTTGGTGTGAGAGGGTGAATGGGGTGTGTTGAGAGGTAGAGAGGGTTGGAGTGAGAGGGAATGAGGGTTGGGGTGAGAGGGAGAGAATATTGGGGTGAGAGGGAGAGTGGGTTGGGGTGAGAGGGAGAGTGGGTTGGGGTGAGAGGGAGAGTGGGTTGGGGTGTGAGGGAGAGTGGGTTGGGGTGAGAGGGAGAGTGGGTTGGGGTGAGAGGGAGAGTGGGTTGGGGTGAGAGGGAGAGTGGGTTGGGGTGAGAGGGAGAGTGGGTTGGGGTGAGAGGGAGAGTGGGTTGGGGTGAGAGGGAGAGTGGGTTGGGGTGAGATGGAGAGAGTGTTGGGGTGAGAGGGAGAGTGGGTTGGGGTGAGATGGAGAGAGTGTTGGGGTGAGAGGGAGAGTGGGTTGGGGTGAGAGGGAGAGTGGGTTGGGGTGAGAGGGAGAGTGGGTTGGGGTGTGAGGGAGAGTGGGTTGGGGTGAGAGGGAGAGTGGGTTGGGGTGAGAGGGAGAGTGGGTTGGGGTGAGAGGGAGAGTGGGTTCGGGTGAGAGGGAGAGTGGGTTGGGGTGAGAGGGAGAGAGGGTTGGGGTGAGAGGGAGAGTGGGTTGGGGTGAGACGGAGAGTGGGTTGGGGTGAGAGGGAGAGAGGTTTGGGGTGAGAGGGAGAGTGGTTTGGGGTGAGAGGGAGAGTGGGTTGGGGACTGCGATTACTGCCAGTGTTTTGGGGGTCTGTGTGAGATCAGGGTTTGGAACTGGGGTAACACAACCAACAGGGGAAAGAAATATAAATTTATTATTAAGCCAAAAATAAAGACAGGCCCTTGTTGAGACCATGTCTGTCCTGGGATTAACCCTCAGTGGACAGGAGCTGCAAATGGTACTGTGTTGTTATTAACATTCAATGGACAGGATCAGCAAGGGGTCCTGTCTGGAAAGAGAGAGGGAGAGGGAAAGCTGGAGTGACAGAGACAGGGAAATGCTACCCCCTCCCCCAGAAACGTCGTGTGTTCCCTGTTGCAGTTCAGGAAAAGCTGCAGGCCGTTTCTGCACAGGGGGATCCCACAGGCAGCAATGTAATGCTATCCGGATGGGAACAGGGAGACACATTTCTTTCCCCAGCCTCATGCCTGCTGTAACCCTCCCTCTTCCCCCTCTCCCCCCCACCCCGGGCACCACGTGTGCTCTGAGTCCGGACACATCCCCAGAAAGGTCTAAACTCCTTCTCGTCAAACCGGGAACAAGCTGCTGCTTCCTGGGGGAGACTTTTTGAAATCTCCGTCCCAGCATCAATTTTTACAAACCAGGCGTCCCCGGGAGGGTGTGACTGAGGCTTTTCTGCAGAGACTGGGAGCTGGGCACTGACTCCACACTGGAGACCCTCCCCTAACCCCCCCCAGACCCTGTGTCTCTTCCTCACCCTCAACCCCCTGCCTCTGTTTCACTGTCTTTTCCTGTTTCCCTCAATCTCCCCCCTCTCTCTCTGTTGTAACGTAGGGACACATCCTAGAGAGACTGAATTCAAAAGATGTTCCACCTCCAAATTCATCGCCCTGCCTAAAACACCAGCATTATTCAGGAATTAGCACAAACTTTTACACACTCTCACAGTTAGGACTTGGTAAAAGGCTCCTAAGGGACAGGAAATGAGGCCAATCAGCACATTTTTAATAAATTAACTGGTTGTGGCACAGTATGAAACACTGCAGGGAATTTGTGCACAGCATGATCCCACAAGGTGCAGCCACCTCTGTTCAGCACTTATTAAATGGGGCAATATTTACACAGAGAGAGGCAGCAAGTTGGAGAGGCGCTAAGACAGTGAAGATCCCCGACCATTTCAGAACCTCAGAAAGACTGAGCGCTTTGCAGTGAAAGAATGAATGTTTAAAATGCTCTCATTGTTAGTGAGTCACTTACTTCACTGTCCCTGGATTCATTTTCGCAATTCGGCCTTTTCTAAAAGATGTGACTGGGAGCTGGGCAGAGTCTACACATTGGAGACCCCCAGATCCTGTGTCTATTCACACCCCCTCCTCTTGTTTTGCTACCTCAGCCCCTCTGTTTCAACCCTCTTTCCAGACATTAAGGCAAACTTGTAGCATTCTAAACTATTATCTTAAATTGTTAATAAATACTGAGAAACAGACACAGACACGGGCTTTGCAGCAGCAGAAAGAATGTCAATCATTCCATCCCGGGGGTTTTTACTTCCAGATTCAGTTTTAGAAAATTCAGAATTCAAATTCACAACAGCAAAGTGTGGGACTGAAGGCCCGGATCCTTCAATATTCCAGGGAATACACGTGGAATTTATGTCTCCATACCTGTGTCTCTGTCACATTTAAAATACTAATGTTACATGAGTCAACTCTGTCTTAAGTGTCCCAGTGCTGTGGGGACATAAAATGGCCACTGTGAACAAACCTAAAATGGCTGCCTGGTGTTTGTAGACTAGATTCTCAGAGGAAGAGATTCAGGGAGAGAGGGAAAGAGAGCTGGGTAAGTGAGTGAGATAGAGAGAGGAGATCAAGCGATAAAAAAGTGATGACTTGAGAGAGAGAGATGAAGAGAGGGGAGGGAGTTAGGGTAAAGATATGGGGTGAGTTAGAGAAGCAGAGAAATGTATAGAGTGGCAGAGAGATGGGTTGGGAGAGGGAGAGAAGGAACGAGACAGGATGACAGAAAGAGAAAGTGTAGGGGGCAACTGGAAATGTTCAAAAATGTGTTAACATTATTGAGTGTAAAGAACAATATCCTGTGAGATATCCCTTCTCCACCTTAAAATTGGAGGGAGAGCCTTTAACCAACTTTAAGATGGGGGGAGACCCCTTCCTCAACTTGTGATGAGGAAGTGCTGGAATCTAATCTAGGGGTTTGTGGGGTTTATATATAGAATAAGAGATACCCAGGAGTGAGTTACAGACTGGAATCTAATCGAGGGGTTCGGGGTGGTTTATATATAGAATAAAAGATCCCCGGGAGTGAGTTACAGACTGGAATCTAATCGAGGGGTTCGGGGTGGTTTATATATAGAATAAAAGATCCCCGGGAGTGAGTTACAGACTGGAATCTAATCGAGGGGTTCGGGGTGGTTTATATATAGAATAAAAGATACCCGGGAGTGAGTTACAGACTGGAATCTAATCGAGGGGTTCGGGGTGGTTTATATATAGAATAACAGATACCCGGGAGTGAGTTACAGACTGGAATCTAATCGAGGGGCTCGGGTGGATTATATATAGAATAACAGATACCCAGGAGTGAGTTACAGACTGGAATCTAATCGAGGGTTTCGGGGTGGATTATATATAGAATAACAGATACCCGGGAGTGAGTTACAGACTGGAATCTAATCGAGTGGTTCGGGATGGATTATATATAGAATAACAGATACCCGGGAGAGAGTTACAGACTGGAATCTAATCGAGGGGTTTGGGGTGGTTTATATCTTGAATAACAGATACCCGGGAGTGAGTTACAAACTGGAATCTAATCGAGGACTTCAGGGGGTTTATTTATAAAACAACAGATACCCGGGAGAGAGTTACAGACTGCAATCTAATCGAAAGGGTCGGGGTGTTTTATATATATAATAACAGATACCTGGGAGTGAGTTACAGGCTGGAATCTAAACGAGGGGTTCGGGGTGGTTTATATATATAATAACAGATACCCGGAGTGAGTTACAGGCTGGAATCTAAAAGAGGGGTTCGAGGTGGATTATATATAGAATAACAGATACCCGTGATGGAGTTACAGACTGGGATTGAATTGATGGGTTTGGTGGGTATATATATATATAGGCTGATAGATACCCGGGAATGAGTAACAGATTCGAATCTAATGGAGGATTTTTGGGATGGTTTAAATAAAGAAAATCAGATACCTGAGAGTGAGTTATAGACTGGAATCTGATCAAGAGTTTCGGGGATTTATAAATAGAATCACAGATACCCGAGGGTGAGTTACAGACTGGAATCTAATCGAGAGTTTCGGGGATTTATAAATAGAATCACTGATAGGCGAGAGTGAGTTACAGACTGGAATCTAATCTAGGGGTTTGCTGGGTTTATATATAGAATATCTGATACCCGGGAGTGGGTAACCTCTACACTTTCCCCATCAAACACTCCCAGGGCAGGTAAAGCACTGGGTTAGATACAGAGTAAAGCTCCCTCTACACTGTCCCCATCAAACACTCCCAGGACAGGTAAAGCAAGGGGTTAGATACAGAGTAAAGCTCCCTCTACACTGTCCCCATCAAACACTCCCATGACAGGAACAGGACAGGGTTAGATACAGAGTAAAGCTCCCTCTACACTGTTCCCATCAAACACTCCCAGGACAGGAACTGGACAGGGTTAGATACAGAGTAAAGCAACCTCTACACTTTCCCCATCAAACACTCCCAGGGCAGTTAAAGCACTGGGTTAGATACAGCGTAAAGCTCCCACTACACTGGCTCCATCATACACTCCCAGGGCAGGTACAGCACGGGGTTAGATACAGAGTAAATCTCCCTCTAACATGTCCCCATCAGACACTCCGAGGACTGGTACAGCACAGTGTTAGATACAGAGTAAAGCTCCCTCTACACTGTCCCCATCAAGCACTCACAGGGCAGGTACAGGTCAGGGTTAGATACAGAGTAAATCACCCTCATCACCGTCCCCATCAAACACTCCCAGGGCAGGTACAGCACGGGGTTAGATACAGAGTTAAGCTTCCTCTACGCTGTCCCCATCAAACACTACCTGGACAGGTACAGCACGGGGTTATATACAGAGGAAAACTCCCTCTAAACTGTCCCCATCAAACACTCCCAGGACAGGTACAGCATGGGGTTAGATACAGAGTAAAGCTACCTCTACACCGTCCCCATCAAACACTCCCAGGACAGGTACAGCACGGGGTTAGATACATCGTAAAGCATCCTCTACACTGACGCCATCAAACACTCCCAGGAAGGGTACAGCACGGAGTTAGATAAAGATTAAATCTCCCTCTACAACGCCCCCATCAAACACTCCCAGGACAGGTACAGCACAGGGTTGGATACAGAGTAAAACTCCCTCTCCACTGTCCCCAACAAACACTCCAAGGACAGAAACAGGACAGGGTTAGATACAGAGTAAACCTCCCTCTGCACTGTCCCCATCAAACACTCCCTGGACAGAAACAGGACAGGGTTAGATACAAAGTAAAGTTCCCTCTATACTGTCCCCATCAAACACTCCCAGGACAGGAACAGGACAGGGTTAGATACAGAGTAAAGCTCCCTCTACACTTTCCCCATAAAACACTCCCAGGGCAGGTAAAGCACTGGGTTAGATATAGAGTAAAGATCCCTCTACACTGTCTTCATCAAACACTCCCAGGACTGGTACAGCACAGGGTTAGATACAGAGTAAAGCTCCCTCTATACTCTCCCCATCAAACACTCCCAGGACTGGTACAGCACGGGGTTAGATACAGAGTAAAGCTCCCACTACACTGTCCCCATCAACACTCCCAGGACAGGAACAGGACAGGGTTAGATACAGAGTTAAGCTACCTCGACACTTTCCCCATCAAACACTCCCAGGGCAGGTGAAGCACTGGGTTAGATAAAGAGTAAAGCTCCCTCTACACTGTATCGATCAAACACTCCCAGGAGTGGTACAGCAAAGGGTTAGATACAGAGTAAATCTCCCACAATACTGTCCCCATCATACACTCCCAGGACTGGTACAGCATGGGGTTAGATACAGAGTAAAGCTCCCTCTAACCTGTCCCCATCAAAAACTCCCAGGGCTGGTACAGGACAGGGTTATATACATAGTAAATCTCCCTCAATACTGTCCCCATCAAACACTCCCAGGACAGGTACAGCACGGGGTTAGATACAGAGTAAATCTCCCACGATACTGTCCCCATCAAACACTCCCAGGAAAGGTACAGCACAGGGTTAGATACAGATTAAAGGTCCCTCTACACCGTCCCCATCAAACACTCCCAGGGCAGGTACAGCACGTGGTTAGATACAGAATAAAGCTCCCTCTGCACTGTGCCCATCAAACTCTCCCAGGACAGGTACAGCACGTGGTTAGATACAGAATAAAGCTCCCTCTGCACTGTCCTCATCAAACACTCCCAGGGCAAGTACAGCACGGGGTTAGATACAGAGTAAAGCTCCCTCTATACTGGCCCCATCAAACACTCCCAGGACAGGTACAGCACAGAGTTAGATACAGAGTAAAGCTTCCTCTACACTGTCCCCATCAATCACTCCCAGGACAGGTAAAGCACGGGGTAAGATACAGAGTAAAGCTCCCTCTATAATGTCCCCCTTAAACATTCCCTGGACAGGTACAGCACAGAGTTAGATACAGAGTAAAGCTTCCTCTACACTGTCCCCATCAATCACTCCCAGGACAGGTAAAGCACGGGGTAAGATACAGAGTAAAGCTCCCTCTATACTGTCCCCATCAATCACTCCCAGGACAGGTAAAGCACGGGGTAAGATACAGAGTAAAGCTCCCTCTATACTGTCCCCATCAAACACTCCCAGGACAGGAACAGGACAGGGTTAGATACAGAGTAAAGCTCCCTCTATACTGTCCACATCAAACACTCCCAGGACAGGAACAGCACAGAGTTAGATACACAGTAAAGCTTCCTCTACACTGTACCCATCAAACACTCCCAGGACAGGTAAAGCACTGGGTTAGATACAGAGTGAAACTTCCTCTACACTGTCCCAATCAAACACTCCCAGGACAAGTACAGCGATGGTATAGATACAGAGTAAAGTTACCTCAACACTGTCCCCATCAAACACTCCCAGGACAGGTAAAGCACTGGGTTAGATATAGAGTAAAGCTCCCTCTACATTGTCTCCATCAAACACTCCCAGGACAAGTACAGCACGCGGGTAGATACAGAGTAAAGCTCCCTCTACACTGTCCCCATCAAACACTCCCAGGACAGGAACAGGACAGGGTTAGATACAGTGCGAAGCTCCCTCTATACTGTCCCCATCAAACACTCCCAGGACAGGAACAGGACAGGGTTAGATACAGAGTAAAGCTACCTCTACACTGTCCCCATCAAACACTCCCAGGACATGTACAGCACGGGGTTAGATACAGAGTAAAGCTCCCTCGATACTGTCCCCATCAAACACTCCCAGGACAGGTACGGCACGGGGTTAGATACAGAGTAAAGCTCACTCTACACTGTCCCCATCAAACACTCCTAGGACAGGAACAGGACAGGGTTTGATACAGAGTAAAGCTCCCTCTAGACTGTACCCATCAAACACTCCCAGGGCAGCTACAGCACGGGGTTAGATACAGAATAAAGCTCCCTCTGCACTGTCCCCATCAAACAATCCGAGGGCAAGCACAGCACGGGGTTAGATGCAGAGTAAAGCTCCCTCTATACTGTCCCCATCAAACACTCCCAGGACAGGTACAGCACGGGGTTAGGTACAGAGTAAAGCTCCCTCTACACTGTCCCCATCAAACGCTCCCAGGACAGGTACAGCACGGGATTAGAAACAGAATAAAGCTCCCTCTGTACTATCCCCATCAAACACTCCCAGGGAAAGTACAGCACGGGGTTAGATACAGAGTAAAGCTTCCACTACACTGTCCCCATCAAACACTCCCAGGACAGGTACAGCACGGGGTTAGATACAGAGTAAAGCTCCCTCTACACTGTCACCATCAAACACTTCCAGGACAGGAACAGGACAGGGTTAGATACAGAGTAAAACTCCCTCTACACTGTGCCCATCAAACACTCCCTGGGCAGGTACAGCATGCGGTTATATACAGAATTAAGCTCCCTCTGCACTGTCCCCATCAAACACTCCAAGGGCAAGCACAGCACAGAGATAGATACAGAATAAAGCTTCCTCTACACTGTCCCCATCAAACACTCCCATGACTGGTAAAACACTGGGTAAGATACAGAGTAAAGCTTCCTCTACACTGTCCCAATCAAACACTCCCAGGACAGGAACAGGACAGGGTTAGAAACAGAGTAAAGGTCCCCCTATGCTGTCCACATCAAACACTCCCAGGACAGGTACAGCACAGAGTTAGATACAGACTAAAGCTTCCTCTACACTGTCCCCATCAAACACTGCCGGGGCAGCTAAAGCACTGGGTTAGATACAGTGTAAATCTCCCACTAACCTGTCCCCATCAATCACTCCCAGGACTGGTACAGCACAGGGTTACATACAGAGTAATGCTCCATCTACACAGTCCAAATCAAACACTCCCAGGACAGGAACAGGACAGGGTTAGATACATAGTAAAACTCCCTCTACACTGTCTCCATGAAACACTCCCAGGAGTGGTACAGCACAGGGTTAGATACAGAGTAAAGCTCCCTCTTCACTGTCCCCATCAAACACTCCCAGGACAGGTACATCACGGGGTTAGATACAGAGTAAACCTCCCTCTATACTCACCCCATCAAACACTCCCAGGACTGGTACAGCACGGGGTTAGATACAGAGAAAAGCTCCCCCTACACTGTGGCCATGATACACTCCCAGGGCAGGTAAAGCACTAGGTTAGATACAGAGTAAATCTCCCTCTACACAGTCTCCATCAAACACTCCCAGGACTGGTACCACACAGGGTTAGATACAGAGTAAAGCTCCCTCTATATTCTCCACATGAAACACTCCCAGGACAGGTAATGCACTGGGTTAGATACAGAGTAAAGCTCCCTCAACACTGTCCCCATCAACCACTCCCAGGACAGGTACAGCACGGTGTTAGATACAGAGTAAATCTCCGTCTACACCGTCCCCATCAAACACTCCCAGGGCAGGAAAAGCACTGGGTTAGATAGAGAGTAAATCTCCCTCAATAATGTCCCCATCAGACACTCCCAGGACAGGTACAGCACGGGGTTAGATACAGAGTACAGCTCCCTCGATACTGTCCCCATCA
>NW_027599553.1:22500-24866 GCF_964194155.1 Cetorhinus maximus
TGAGTGTGTGTGAGTGAGTGTGTGTGTGTGTGCATGTGTGTGCATGTGTGCGTGTGAGCGTGTAAGTGTGTGTGTGAATGTGTGTGTGTGAGTGTGAGTGTGACTGAGTGTGTGTGTGTGTGAGTGTGAGTGTGAGTTACCGTGTGTGTGTGTGTGTGTGTGAGGGTGAGTGTGTGTGACTGTGTGTATGAGAGTGTGTGTGTGAGTGAGTGTTTCTGTGTGTGAATGTGTGTGTGTGACTGTGTGTGTGAGTGTGACTGTGTGTGTGTGTGTGTGTGTGACTATGTGTGTGTGTGTGTATGTGTGTGTGTGTGACTGTGTGTGTATTTGTGTCTGTGTGTGTGACTGTGTGAGTGTGTGACTGTGTGTGTGCGCGTGTGTGAGACTGTGTGTGTGTGTTTGACTGTGTGTGAGTGTGTTTGAGTGTGTGTGTGTGTGTGTGTGACTGTGAGTAAGTGAGTGTGTGACTGTGTGTGTGTCTGCGTGTGTGTGACTGTGTGTGTGTATGAGTGTGTGTGTGTGTGAGTGTGACTGTGTGTGTGTGAGAGTGAGTGTGTGTGTGAGTGTGACTGTGTGTGTGTGAGAGTGAGTGTGTGTGTGAGTGTGACTGTGTGTGTGTGAGAGTGAGTGTGTGTGTGTGAGTATGTGTGTGTGACTGCGTGTGTGTGACTGTGTGTGTGACTGTGTATGTGTGTGTGTGTGTGTGTGACTGTGTGTGTGAGAGTGAGTGTGTGTGTGTGAGTATGTGTGTGTGACTGCGTGTGTGTGACTGTGTGTGTGACTGTGTATGTGTGTGTGTGTGTGTGTGTGGACTGTGTGTGTGTGAAAGTGAGTGTATGTGTGTGAGTATGTGTGTGTATGAGTGTGTGTGTGTGTGAGTGTGACTGTGTGTGTGTGAGAGTGAGTGTGTGTGTGTGAGTATGTGTGTGTATGAGTGTGTGTGTGTGTGAGTGTGACTGTGTGTGTGTGAGAGTGAGTGTGTGTGTGTGAGTATGTGTGTGTGACTGCGTGTGTGTGACTGTGTGTGTGACTGTGTATGTGTGTGTGTGTGTGTGTGACTGTGTGTGTGTGAAAGTGAGTGTATGTGTGTGAGTATGTGTGTGTGACTGCGTGTGTGTGACTGTGTGTGTGACTGTGTATGTGTGTGTGTGTGTGTGTGACTGTATGTGTGTGTACTCCTTGCCACTCACCGCGTTCGTGTGGGTGTACTGGATGTGCTCAGCGTCCCTCAGTTTAATCTCCATCTCCCGGGATTCACTCAGGCTCCATTCCATCTGTTCCAGGCTTGTGACCAGCTCCTCCTCCCTGTGGGTCAGGCAAAGGGTGAGGGTCGATCACAAAACACACCCCAACATCCAGAGCTCAGACCCAACCTCACTCACTGAGACCTTAGTGCCCTGCACCAGAAACACTGTCCTCCCTGCCCACCTTCCAACGCTGCCTCCCTCACTCGTTCCCTCTGTCAGTGACTCTGTCTCTCTGTCTCTCTCTCTCTGTCTCTGTTCCTCTCTCTCTCTGTCTGTCTCTCTCTCTCTGTCTCTGTTCCTCTCTCTCTCTGTCTGTCTCTCTCTCTCTGTCTCTCTCTCTCTGTCTCTCTCTCTCTCTCTCTGTCTCTCTCTCTCTGTCTCTCTCTCTCTCTCTCTCTCTCTGTCTCTCTCTGTCTCTCTCTCTCTGTCTCTCTCTCTGTCTCTCTCTCTGACTCTCTCTCTCTCTCTGTCTCTCTCTGTCTCTCTCTCTCTGTCTCTCTCTCTGTCTCTCTCTCTGACTCTCTCTCTGTCTCTCTCTCTCTGACTCTCTGTCTGTCTCTCTCTCTCTGTCTCTCTCTCTCTCTCTCTGTCTCTGTTCCTCTCTCTCTCTGTCTGTCTCTCTCTGACTCTCTGTCACTCTCTCTCTCTCTCTCTGTCTCTCTCTCTCTCTCTCTCTGTCTCTCTCTCTCTGTCTCTCTCTCTCTCTCTCTCTGTCTCTCTCTCTCTGTCTCTCTCTCTCTGACTCTCTGTCTGTCTCTCTCTCTCTGTCTCTCTCTCTCTCTCTCTGTCTCTGTTCCTCTCTCTCTGTCTGTCTCTCTCTGACTCTCTGTCTCTCTCTCTCTCTCTCTCTGTCTCTCTCTCTCTCTCTCTCTGTCTCTCTCTCTCTGTCTCTCTCTCTATCTCTCTCTGTCTCTCTCTCTCTCTCTCTCTTCTCTCTGACTCTCTCTCTGTCTCTCTCTGACTCTCTCTCTGTCACTCTCTCTCTGTCTCTCTCTCTCTGTCTCTCTCTGTCTCTCTCTCTCTCTCTCTCTCTGTCTCTCTCTGTCTCTCTCTCTCTGTCTCTCTCTCTGTCTCTCTCTCTGACTCTCTCTCTGTCTCTCTCTCTCTCTGTCTCTCTCT
>NW_027599554.1:0-22500 GCF_964194155.1 Cetorhinus maximus
TACTGAGGGAGCGCTGCACTGTCGGAGAGTCAGTACTGAGGGAGCACTGCACTGTCAGAGGGTCAGTACTGAGGGAGCGCTGCACTGTCAGAGGGTCAGTACTGAGGGAGCGCTGCACTGTAAGAGGGTCAGTACTGAGGGAGCGCCGCACTGTCAGAGGGTCAGTACTGAGGGAGTGCCGCACTGTCAGAGGGTCAGTACTGAGGGAGCGCTGCACTGTAAGAGGGTCAGTACTGAGTGAGTGCTGCACTGTCGGAGGGTCAGTACTGAGGGAGTGCTGCACTATCGGAGGGTCAGTGCTGAGGGAGTGCTGAACTGTCGGAGGGTCAGTACTGAGGGAGTGCTACACTGTCGGAGGGTCAGTACTGAGGGGGTGCCGCACTGTCGGAGGGTCAGTACTGAGGGAGTGCTGCACTGTCGGAGGGTCAGTACTGAGGGAGTGCTGCACTGTCGGAGGGTCAGTACTGAGGGAGTGCTGCACTGTCGGAGGGTAGGAGTACTGAGGGAGTGCTGTAGTGTTGGAGGGTCAGTACTGAGGGAGTGCTGCACTGTCAGAGGGTCAGTACTGAGGGAGTGCCGCACTGTCGGAGGGTCAGTACTGAGGGAGTGCCGCACTGTCAGAGCGTCAGTACTGAGGGAGTGCCGCACTGTCAGAGGGTCAGTACTGAGGGAGTGCCGCACTGTCGGAGGGTCAGTACTGAGGGAGCGCTGCACTGTCGCAGTGTCAGTACTGAGGGAGCACTGCACCGTCAGAGGGTCAGTACTGAGGGAGCGCTGCACTGTCAGAGGGTCAGTACTGAGGGAGCGCTGCACTGTAAGAGGGTCAGTACTGAGGGAGCGCTGCACTGTCGGAGGGTCAGTACGGAGGGAGTGCTGCACTGTCGGAGGGTCAGTACTGAGGGAGTGCTGCGCTGTCGGAGGGTCAGTACTGAGGGAGTGCTGCACTGTCGGAGGGTCAGTACTGAGGGAGTGCTGCACTGTCGGAGGGTCGGAGTACTGAGGGAGTGCCGCACTGTCGGAGGGTCAGTACTGAGGGAGTGCCGCACTGTCGGAGGGTCAGTACTGAGGGAGTGCTGCACTGTCGGAGGGTCGGAATACTGAGGGAGTGCTGCACTGTCAGAGGGTCAGTACTGAGGGAGTGCTGCACTGTCAGAGGGTCAGTACTGAGAGAGTGCTGCACTGTCAGAGGGTCAGTACTGAGGGAGTGCTGCACTGTCAGATGGTCAGTACTGAGGGAGTGCCGCACTGTCGGAGGGTCGGAGTACTGAGGGAGTGCTGCACTGTCAGAGGGTCAGTACTGAGGGAGTGCTGCACTGTCGGAGGGTCAGTACTGAGGGAGTGCTGCACTGTCGGAGGGTCAGTACTGAGGGAGCGCTGCACTGTCGGAGGGTCAGTACTGAGGGAGCGCTGCACTGTCAGAGGGTCAGTACTGAGGGAGCGCTGCACTGTAAGAGGGTCAGTACTGAGGGAGCGCTGCACTGTCGGTGGGTCAGTACGGAGGGAGTGCTGCACTGTCGGAGGGTCAGTACTGAGGGAGTGCTGCACTGTCGGAGGGTCAGTACTGAGGGAGTGCTGCACTGTCGGAGGTCGGAGTACTGAGGGAGTGCCGCACTGTCGGAGGGTCAGTACTGAGGGAGTGCCGCACTGTCGGAGGGTCGGAGTATTGAGGGAGTGCTGCACTGTCGGAGGGTCAGTACTGAGGGAGTGCTGCACTGTCGGAGGGTCGGAATACTGAGGGAGTGCTGCACTGTCAGAGGATCAGTACTGAGGGAGTGCTGCACTGTCAGAGGGTCAGTACTGAGAGAGTGCTGCACTGTCAGAGGGTCAGTACTGAGGGAGTGCTGCACTGTCAGATGGTCAGTACTGAGGGAGTGCCGCACTGTCGGAGGTCGGAGTACTGAGGGAGTGCCGCACTGTCAGAGGGTCAGTACTGAGGGAGTGCTGCACTGTCAGAGGGTCAGTACTGAGGGAGCGCTGCACTGTCGGAGGGTCAGTACTGAGGGAGCACTGCACTGTCAGAGGGTCAGTACTGAGGGGGTGCCGCACTGTCAGAGGGTCAGTACTGAGGGGGTGCCGCACTGTCAGAGGGTCAGTACTGAGGGGGTGCCGCACTGTCGGAGGGTCAGTACTGAGGAGTGCCGCACTGTCAGAGGGTCAGTACTGAGGGAGTGCCGCACTGTCAGAGGGTCAGTACTGAGGGAGTGCCGCACTGTCAGAGGGTCAGTACTGAGGGAGTGCCGCACTGTCGGAGGGTCAGTACTGAGGAGCGCTGCACTGTCGAGGGTCAGTACTGAGGGAGCGCTGCACCGTCAGAGGGTCAGTACTGAGGGAGCGCTGCACTGTCAGAGGGTCAGTACTGAGGGAGCGCTGCACTGTAAGAGGGTCAGTACTGAGGGAGCGCCGCACTGTCAGAGGGTCAGTACTGAGGGAGTGCCGCACTGTCAGAGGGTCAGTACTGAGGGAGCGCTGCACTGTAAGAGGGTCAGTACTGAGTGAGTGCTGCACTGTCGGAGGGTCAGTACTGAGGGAGTGCTGCACTATCGGAGGGTCAGTGCTGAGGGAGTGCTGAACTGTCGGAGGGTCAGTACTGAGGGAGTGCTACACTTCGGAGGGTCAGTACTGAGGGGGTGCCGCACTGTCGGAGGGTCAGTACTGAGGGAGTGCTGCACTGTCGGAGGGTCAGTACTGAGGGAGGCTGCACTGTCGGAGGGTCAGTACTGAGGGAGTGCTGCACTGTCGGAGGTAGGAGTACTGAGGGAGCGCCGCACTGTCGGGGGTCAGTACTGAGGGAGTGCTGCACTGTCAGAGGGTCAGTACTGAGGGAGTGCCGCACTGTCGGAGGGTCAGTACTGAGGGAGTGCCGCACAGTCAGAGGGTCAGTACTGAGGGAGTGCCGCACTGTCAGAGGGTCAGTACTGAGGGAGTGCCGCACTGTCGGAGGGTCAGTACTGAGGGAGTGCCGCACTGTCGGAGGGTCAGTACTGAGGGAGCGCTGCACCGTCAGAGGGTCAGTACTGAGGGAGCGCTGCACTGTCAGAGGGTCAGTACTGAGGGAGCGCTGCACTGTAAGAGGGTCAGTACTGAGGGAGCGCTGCACTGTCGGAGGGTCAGTACGGAGGGAGTGCTGCGCTGTCGGAGGGTCAGTACTGAGGGAGTGCTGCGCTGTCGGAGGGTCAGTACTGAGGGAGTGCTGCACTGTCGGAGGGTCAGTACTGAGGGAGTGCTGCACTGTCGGAGGGTCGGAGTACTGAGGGAGTGCCGCACTGTCGGAGGGTCAGTACTGAGGGAGTGCCGCACTGTCGGAGGGTCAGTACTGAGGGAGTGCTGCACTGTCGGAGGGTCGGAATACTGAGGGAGTGCTGCACTGTCAGAGGGTCAGTACTGAGGGAGTGCTGCACTGTCAGAGGGTCAGTACTGAGAGAGTGCTGCACTGTCAGAGGGTCAGTACTGAGGGAGTGCTGCACTGTCAGATGGTCAGTACTGAGGGAGTGCCGCACTGTCGGAGGGTCGGAGTACTGAGGGAGTGCCGCACTGTCGGAGGGTCGGAGTATTGAGGGAGTGCTGCACTGTCGGAGGGTCAGTACTGAGGGAGTGCTGCACTGTCGGAGGGTCGGAATACTGAGGGAGTGCTGCACTGTCAGAGGATCAGTACTGAGGGAGTGCTGCACTGTCAGAGGGTCAGTACTGAGAGAGTGCTGCACTGTCAGAGGGTCAGTACTGAGGGAGTGCTGCACTGTCAGATGGTCAGTACTGAGGGAGTGCCGCACTGTCGGAGGGTCGGAGTACTGAGGGAGTGCCGCACTGTCAGAGGGTCAGTACTGAGGGAGTGCTGCACTGTCAGAGGGTCAGTACTGAGGGAGCGCTGCACTGTCGGAGGGTCAGTACTGAGGGAGCACTGCACTGTCAGAGGGTCAGTACTGAGGGGGTGCCGCACTGTCAGAGGGTCAGTACTGAGGGGGTGCCGCACTGTCAGAGGGTCAGTACTGAGGGGGTGCCGCACTGTCGGAGGGTCAGTACTGAGGGAGTGCCGCACTGTCAGAGGGTCAGTACTGAGGGAGTGCCGCACTGTCAGAGGGTCAGTACTGAGGGAGTGCCGCACTGTCAGAGGGTCAGTACTGAGGGAGTGCCGCACTGTCGGAGGGTCAGTACTGAGGGAGCGCTGCACTGTCGGAGGGTCAGTACTGAGGGAGCGCTGCACCGTCAGAGGGTCAGTACTGAGGGAGCGCTGCACTGTCAGAGGGTCAGTACTGAGGGAGCGCTGCACTGTAAGAGGGTCAGTACTGAGGGAGCGCCGCACTGTCAGAGGGTCAGTACTGAGGGAGTGCCGCACTGTCAGAGGGTCAGTACTGAGGGAGCGCTGCACTGTAAGAGGGTCAGTACTGAGTGAGTGCTGCACTGTCGGAGGGTCAGTACTGAGGGAGTGCTGCACTATCGGAGGGTCAGTGCTGAGGGAGTGCTGAACTGTCGGAGGGTCAGTACTGAGGGAGTGCTACACTGTCGGAGGGTCAGTACTGAGGGGGTGCCGCACTGTCGGAGGGTCAGTACTGAGGGAGTGCTGCACTGTCGGAGGGTCAGTACTGAGGGAGTGCTGCACTGTCGGAGGGTCAGTACTGAGGGAGTGCTGCACTGTCGGAGGGTAGGAGTACTGAGGGAGCGCCGCACTGTCGGAGGGTCAGTACTGAGGGAGTGCTGCACTGTCAGAGGGTCAGTACTGAGGGAGTGCCGCACTGTCGGAGGGTCAGTACTGAGGGAGTGCCGCACTGTCAGAGGGTCAGTACTGAGGGAGTGCCGCACTGTCAGAGGGTCAGTACTGAGGGAGTGCCGCACTGTCGGAGGGTCAGTACTGAGGGAGTGCCGCACTGTCGGAGGGTCAGTACTGAGGGAGCGCTGCACCGTCAGAGGGTCAGTACTGAGGGAGCGCTGCACTGTCAGAGGGTCAGTACGGAGGGAGTGCTGCGCTGTCGGAGGGTCAGTACTGAGGGAGTGCTGCGCTGTCGGAGGGTCAGTACTGAGGGAGTGCTGCACTGTCGGAGGGTCAGTACTGAGGGAGTGCTGCACTGTCGGAGGGTCGGAGTACTGAGGGAGTGCCGCACTGTCGGAGGGTCAGTACTGAGGGAGTGCCGCACTGTCGGAGGGTCAGTACTGAGGGAGTGCTGCACTGTCGGAGGGTCGGAATACTGAGGGAGTGCTGCACTGTCAGAGGGTCAGTACTGAGGGAGTGCTGCACTGTCAGAGGGTCAGTACTGAGAGAGTGCTGCACTGTCAGAGGGTCAGTACTGAGGGAGTGCTGCACTGTCAGATGGTCAGTACTGAGGGAGTGCCGCACTGTCGGAGGGTCGGAGTACTGAGGGAGTGCTGCACTGTCAGAGGGTCAGTACTGAGGGAGTGCTGCACTGTCGGAGGGTCAGTACTGAGGGAGTGCTGCACTGTCGGAGGGTCAGTACTGAGGGAGCGCTGCACTGTCGGAGGGTCAGTACTGAGGGAGCGCTGCACTGTCAGAGGGTCAGTACTGAGGGAGCGCTGCACTGTAAGAGGGTCAGTACTGAGGGAGCGCTGCACTGTCGGTGGGTCAGTACGGAGGGAGTGCTGCACTGTCGGAGGGTCAGTACTGAGGGAGTGCTGCACTGTCGGAGGGTCAGTACTGAGGGAGTGCTGCACTGTCGGAGGGTCGGAGTACTGAGGGAGTGCCGCACTGTCGGAGGGTCAGTACTGAGGGAGTGCCGCACTGTCGGAGGGTCGGAGTATTGAGGGAGTGCTGCACTGTCGGAGGGTCAGTACTGAGGGAGTGCTGCACTGTCAGAGGGTCGGAATACTGAGGGAGTGCTGCACTGTCAGAGGATCAGTACTGAGGGAGTGCTGCACTGTCAGAGGGTCAGTACTGAGGGAGTGCTGCACTGTCAGATGGTCAGTACTGAGGGAGTGCCGCACTGTCGGAGGGTCGGAGTACTGAGGGAGTGCCGCACTGTCAGAGGGTCAGTACTGAGGGAGTGCTGCACTGTCGGAGGGTCAGTACTGAGGGAGTGCTGCACTGTCAGAGGGTCAGTACTGAGGGAGCGCTGCGCTGTCGGAGGGTCAGTACTGAGGGAGCACTGCACTGTCAGAGGGTCAGTACTGAGGGGGTGCCGCACTGTCAGAGGGTCAGTACTGAGGGGGTGCCGCACTGTCAGAGGGTCAGTACTGAGGGGGTGCCGCACTGTCGGAGGGTCAGTACTGAGGGAGTGCTGCACTGTCGGAGGGTCAGTACTGAGGGAGTTCTGCACTGTCGGAGGGCCAGTACTGAGGGAGTGCTGCACTGTCGGAGGGTCGGAGTACTGAGGGAGCGCCGCACTGTCGGAGGGTCGGAGTACTGAGGGAGCACCGCACTGTCGGAGGGTCAGTACTGAGGGAGTGCTGCACTGTCAGAGGGTCAGTACTGAGGGAGTGCCGCACTGTCAGAGGGTCAGTACTGAGGGAGTGCCGCACTGTCAGAGGGTCAGTACTGAGGGAGTGCCGCACTGTCGGAGGGTCAGTACTGAGGGAGTGCCGCACTGTCGGAGGGTCAGTACTGAGGGAGCGCTGCACTGTCGGAGGGTCAGTACTGAGGGAGCGCTGCACCGTCAGAGGGTCAGTACTGAGGGAGCGCTGCACTGTCAGAGGGTCAGTACTGAGGGAGCGCTGCACTGTAAGAGGGTCAGTACTGAGGGAATGCAGCACTGTAAGAGGGTCAGTACTGAGGGAATGCTGCACTGTCAGAGGGTCAGTACTGAGGGAGCGCTGCACTGTAAGAGGGTCAGTACTGAGGGAGCGCTGCACTGTCGGAGGGTCGGTACGGAGGGAGTGCTGCACTCTCTGAGGGTCAGTACTGAGGGAGTGCTGCACTGTCGGAGGGTTAGTACTGAGGGAGTGCTGCACTGTCGGAGGGTCAGTACTGAGGGAGTGCTGCACTGTCGGAGGGTCGGAGTTCTGAGGGAGTGCCGCACTGTCGGAGGGTCAGTACTGAGGGAGTGCCGCACTGTCGGAGGGTCAGTACTGAGGGAGTGCTGCACTGTCGGAGGGTCGGAATACTGAGGGAGTGCTGCACTGTCAGAGGGTCTTTACTGAGGGAGTGCTGCACTGTCAGAGGGTCAGTACTGAGAGAGTGCTGCACTGTCAGAGGGTCAGTACAGAGGGAGTGCTGCACTGTCAGATGGTCAGTACTGAGGGAGCACCGCACTGTCGGAGGGTCAGTACTGAGGGAGTGCTGCACTGTCAGAGGGTCAGTATTGAGGGAGTGCCGCACTGTCAGAGGGTCAGTACTGAGGGAGTGCCGCACTGTCAGAGGGTCAGTACTGAGGGAGTGCCGCACTGTCAGAGGGTCAGTACTGAGGGAGTGACGCACTGTCGGAGGGTCAGTACTGAGGGAGCGCTGCACTGTCAGAGGGTCAGTACTGAGGGAGTGCTGCACCGTCAGAGGGTCAGTACTGAGGGAGCGCTGCACTGTTAGAGGGTCAGTACTGAGGGAGCGCTGCACTGTAAGAGGGTCAGTACTGAGGGAATGCTGCACTGTCAGAGGGTCAGTACTGAGGGAGTGCTGCACTGTCGGAGGGTCGGAGTACTGAGGGAGTGCCGCACTGTCGGAGGGTCAGTACTGAGGGAGTGCCGCACTGTCGGAGGGTCGGAGTACTGAGGGAGTGCTGCACTGTCGGAGGGTCAGTACTGAGGGAGTGCCGCACTGTCGGAGGGTCGGAATACTGAGGGAGTGCTGCACTGTCGGAGGGTCAGTACTGAGGGAGTGCTGCACTGTCAGAGGGTCAGTACTGAGTGAGTGCTGCACTGTCAGAGGGTCAGTACTGAGAGAGTGCTGCACTGTCAGAGGGTCAGTACTAAGGGAGTGCTGCACTGTCAGAGGGTCAGTACTGAGAGAGTGCTGCACTGTCAGATGGTCAGTACTGAGGGAGTGCTGCACTGTCGGAGGGTCAGTACTGAGGGAGTGCTGCACTGTCAGATGGTCAGTCCTGAGGGAGTGCCGCACTGTCGGAGGGTCGGAGTACTGAGGGAGTGCTGCACTGTCAGAGGGTCAGTACTGAGGGAGTGCCGCACTGTCGGAGGGTCAGTACTGAGGGAGTGCCGCACTGTCGGAGGGACGGAGTACTGAGGGAGTGCTGCACTGTCGGAGGGTCAGTACTGAGGGAGTGCTGCACTGTCGGAGGGTCAGTACTGAGGGAGTGCTGCACTGTCAGAGGGTCAGTACTGAGGGAGTGCTGCACTGTCGGAAGGTCAGTACTGAGGGAGTGCCGCACTGTTGGAGGGTCGGTACTGAGGGAGCGCTGCACTGTCGGAGGGTCAGTACTGAGGGAGTGCCGCACTGTTGGAGGGTCGGTACTGAGGGAGCGCTGCACTGTCGGAGGGTCAGTACTGAGGGAGTGCCGCACTGTTGGAGGGTCGGTACTGAGGGAGTGCTGCACTGTCGGAGGGTCAGTACTGGGGGAGTGCCGCACTGTTGGAGGGTCGGTACTGAGGGAGTGCTGCACTGTTAGAGATGGAGCCCAGGTGACAGCAGTCAATCACTGGAGGGAATGATTTCTGAGGGCGATACTGAATGTGAAAGCGCGAGTCTGAAAGAGAGAGCAAAGGACAGAGGTTTAGAGAGAAATAGAATTAGAGAGGCAGAGAGATGTACGGGGAGAGAGAGGGGGAGATGGAGAGTGAGAGCTAAATATCCAAGGATATACATCCTATTGAAAAGATAGGCAGGTTGGCAGAGGGGGTGGGTTGCTTTGTTAGTAAGAAATGAAATTAAATCGATAGGAAGAAATGACGTAGGGTCAGATGATGTAGAATCTGTGTGGGTAGAGTTGAGGAACCGCAAAGGTAAAAAAACCATAATGGGAGTTATGTACAGGCCTCCGAACAGTAGTCAGGATGTGGGGCACAAGATACACCAGGAGATAGAAAAGGTGTGTAAGAAAGGCAAGGTTACAGTGATCATGGGGGATTTCAATATGCAGGTAGACTGGGAAAATCAGGTTGGTAGTGGATCCCAAGAAAAGGAATTTGTGGAATGTCTACGAGATGGCTTTTTGGAGCAGCTTGTGGTGGAGCCCACTAGGGAACAGGCAATTCTAGATTTAGTGATGTGTAATGAGGCAGATTTGATAAGGGAGCTTAAGGTGAAGGAACCCTTAGGAGGAACAGACCATAATATGATAGAATTTACCCTGCAATTTGAGAGGAAAAAGCTGGAATCAGATGTAACGGTATTACAGTGGAATAAGGCAACTACAGAGGCATGAGGGAGCAGCTGGCCAGAATTGACTGGGAGATGAGCCTAGCAGGAAAGACAGTGGAACAGCAATGGCAGGAGTTTCTGGGAGTTATTTTGGGAGACACAGAAAAAATTCATCCCTAGGAAGAAGAAGCATACTAAAGGGAGGACGAGGCAACCATGACTGACAAGGGAAGTCAGGGACAGCATAAAAGCTAAAGAGAAAGCATACAATGCGGCGAAGAGCAGTGGGAAACCAGGAGGTTGGGAAGCCTACAAAGACCAACAGAGGACAACTAAAAAAGAAATAAGGAGGAAGAAGATTAAATATGAGGGTAAACTAGCCAGTAATATAAAAGAAGATTGCAAGAGCTTTTTTAGATCTATAAAGGTTAAGAGAGAGGCAAAAGTGGACATTGGGCCGCTGGAAAATGATGCTGGAGAAGTAGTATTGGGGAACAAAGAAATGGCAGAGGAACTGAATAGGTTCTTTGCGTCAGTCTTCACAGTGGAAGACGCGAGTGACATCCCCAAAGTTCAAGAGAGTCAGGGGGCAGAGGTGAGTATGGTGGCCATTACCAAGGAGAAGGTGCTAGGAAAACTGAAAGGTCTGAAGGTGGATAAATCACCTGGACCAGATGGATTACACCCCAGAGTTCTGAAGGAGATAGCTGAAGAGATAGTGGAGGCGTTAGTGGCGATCTTTCAGGAATCACTGCAGTCAGGGAGGGTCCCAGAGGACTGGAAAATCGCTAATGTAACCCCCCTGTTTAAGAAGGGAGTGAGGCAAAAGACGGGAAATTACAGGCCGATGAGCCTGACCTCGGTCGTTGGTAAGATTTTAGAGTCCATTATTAAGGATGAGATTTCAGAATACTTGGAAGTGCATGGTAAAATCGGGCAAAGTCAGCATGGTTTCATCAAGGGGAGGTCATGCCTGACAAATCTGTTCGAATTCTTTGAGGAGGTAACGAGTAGGTTAGACAGAGAGCCAATGGATGTTATCTACTTGGACTTCCAGAAGGCCTTTGACAAGGTGCCGCACAGGAGGCTGCTCAGTAAGATAAGAGCCCATGGTGTTAGAGGCAAGGTACTAGCATGGGTAGAAGATTGGCTGTCTGGCAGGAGGCAGAGAGTGGGGATAAGGGGGTCCTTCTCAGGATGGCGGCCGGTGACTAGTGGAGTTCCGCAGGGGTCAGTGTTGGGACCACAACTTTTCACTTTATGCATTAATGATCTAGATGAAGGAACTGAGGGCATCCTGGCTAAGTTTGCAGATGATACAAAGATAGGTGGAGGGACAGGTAGTATTGAGGAGGCGGGGAGGCTGCAGAAGGATTTGGACAGGTTAGGAGAATGGGCAAAGAAGTGGCAGATGGAATACAAGGTGGGGAAGTGTGAGGTCATGCACTTTGGTAGGAAGAATAGAGGCATAGACTATTTTCTAAATGGGGAGAGAATTCAGAAATCTGGAGTGCAAAGGGACTTGGGAGTCCTAGTCCAGGATTCTCTTAAGGTTAACTTGCAGGTTGATACGGTAGTTAGGAAGGCAAATGCAATGTTGGCATTTATTTCGAGAGGACTAGAATATAAAAGCAGGGATGTGCTGCTGAGTCTTTATAAGGCTCTGGTCAGACCACATTTAGAATATTGTGAACAATTTTGGGCCCCGTATCTCAGGAAGGATGTGCTGGCCCTGGAGAGGGTCCAGAGGAGGTTCACGAGAACGATCCCAGGAATGAAAGGCTTAACATATGAGGAACGTTTGAGGACTCTGGGTCTATACTCGATGGAGTTTAGAAGGATGAGGGGGGATCTGATTGAAACTTACAGAATACTGAAAGGCCTGGATAGAGTGGACGTGGGGAAGATGTTTCCTTTAGTAGGAGAGACTAGGACCCGAGGGCACAGCCTCAGAGTAAAGGGAAGACCTTTTAGAACAGAGATGAGGAGAAACTTCTTTAGCCAGAGAGAGTGGTGAATCTATGGAATTCATTGCCACAGAAGGCTGTGGAGGCCAGGTCATTGAGTGTATTTAAGACCGAGATAGATAGGTTCTTGATTGGTAAGGGGATCAAAGGGAGAATGGGGTTGAGAAACTTATCAGCCATGATTGAATGGTGGAGCAGACTCGATGGGCCGATTGGCCTAATTTCTGCTCCTATGTCTTACGGTCTTGTGGAGACCGGGAGGGAAAGGGAGACTGAGATGGTGAGGGACATTGAGACAGAGAAGGAGAGGACAATAGAGAGCAAAAATGGTGAGAGAAAAGCAGAAGAAGACGCACACTGAAAAACAGAGTCATCGAGAGAGACAGAACAAGAGACAGAGGTGGAGAAAGGTGGAGGGAACAGCAGGGGAAGAGAGAGAGGGTGTGTTGGATCCAGAGTCCTTTGTTTTGTTGGGGATAAAGGATCCAGGTTGCACGCTTTATTTGGGGTGAGTGAGTCAGTACAGAGACAGAGGACATCCGGAGATTGTGGTTCGAATAACACCGTGCTGTTTATTTACAAACTCAATTCAGCAGCTACACGCAACTCAAAACTCTGCCTTCACTCTTCAGTGTCTAACTCCAGGCTCTCGAACAGCGTGGCCCGCACCACTCAGCTATTGGGTATTAAGTTCATGTGATCTTACATCGCAACGCTTGCCTTAAAGGTGTATTACATATCAGCTTACCACAGGGTGAAAGAGATCGAGAGAGACGGGGAGAGGAGTTGAGACAGTGGGAGCTGGAGAGAGAGAGAGGAACAGAACAGAGAGTGAAAAGACACTGCATCTTCACCCTTAACCCTGTCACTAACATCCTGTTTTCTTCCAGGAACAAGATCCTGATTTTCGGCCTGTTTGAGGAGACTGCTTTGGCTGCGTTACTCTCATACTGTCCAGGGATGGATGTAGCTCTCAGGATGTACCCTCTGAAGTAAGTGTCAGACCCTCTCAGACTCAGAACTCTGCCCTGAAGGGCCTTTCGATCAATAGGGGAATGCCTGAGGGATTAATTCTGGCCCTTTCACACGCAACGGGGGAGTTCCGCACTGTCGGAGGGTCAGTACTGAGGGAGTGCCGCACTGTCGGAGGGTCAGTACTGAGGGAGTGCCGCACTGTCGGAGGGTCAGTACTGAGGGAGTGCCGCACTGTCGGAGGGTCAGTACTGAGGGAGTGCTGCACTGTCGGAGGGTCAGTACTGAGGGAGAGCCGCACTGTCGGAGGGTCAGTACTGAGGGAGTGCCGCACTGTCGGAGGGTCAGTACTGAGGGAGTGCCGCACTGTCAGAGGATCAGTACTGAGGGAGTGCCGCACTGTCGGAGGATCAGTACTGAGGGAGTGCCGCACTGTCAGAGGGTCAGTACTGAGGGAGTGCAGCACTGTCAGAGGATCAGTACTGAGGGAGTGCTGCACTGTCGGAGGGTCAGTACTGAGGGAGTGCTGCACTGTCAGAGGGTCAGTACTGAGGGAGTGCCGCACTGTCGGAGGGTCAGTACTGAGGGAGTGCTGCACTGTCGGAGGGTCAGTACTGAGGGAGTGCTGCACTGTCAGGGGTTTGTCTCTCAGAAGGTGTGTGAAACTGAAATGATGTCTGTGGTCTCCGGTGTATGAGGGAGAAAGCCGAATGGCGGAGGCCTGGTGAGAGGCTGTATTCTCCCTCAGTTTCCTGAGCCACATTTAATCCTCAAACAGCATCTTTACAAGGAGGTTTGCTCTCATTCATTCCATGCCACTCAGTTGAAACTTGCAGTGGACAATGTGCTGCATGTTTTCTACGTTATAAGTGTGACCCCACTTCATTGGCAGCCTGGGGTTAGGGACATTGTGTGGATGTGGAGGGAGTTAGATAAATGCATCTTTGTGTCACTCCCTGTTCTAACTCTCTCCCTTTCCCCCACAGGCCAAACTGGTGGTTTTGTGCCTTTCCCTATAGTTTCCTGATCTTTGTCTATGACGAAATTCGTAAACTCATCCTTCGCAGGAACCCAGGAGGTAAGGTCCAGTTAGCACTGACCGTCCGAACCTGTACCCCAGTGAGAGTCAGTGTGTGTGGGACCCGTACCCCAGTGAGAGTCAGTGTGTGTGTGGGGCCCGTACCCCAGTGAGAGTCAGTGTGTGCGGGACCCGTACCCCAGTGAGAGTCAGTGTGTGTGTGGGACCCGTACCCCAGTGAGAGTCAGTGTGTGTGGGACCCGTACCCCAGTGAGAGTCAGTGTGTGTGCGGGACCCGTACCCCAGTGAGAGTCAGTGTGTGTGGGACCCGTACCCCAGTGAGAGTCAGTGTGTGTGTGGGACCCGTACCCCAGTGAGAGTCAGTGTGTGTGTGGGACCCATACCCCAGTGAGAGTCAGTGTGTGTGGGACCCGTACCCCAGTGAGAGTCAGTGTGTGTGTGGGACCCGTACCCCAGTGAGAGTCAGTGTGTGTGGTACCTGTACCCCAGTGAGAGTCAGTGTGTGTGTGGGACCCGTACCCCAGTGAGAGTCAGTGTGTGTGGGATCCGTACCCCAGTGAGAGTCAGTGTGTGTGTGGGACCCGTACCCCAGTGAGTGTCAGTGTGTGTGGTACCTGTACCCCAGTGAGTGTCAGTGTGTGTGGGACCCGTACCCCAGTGAGAGTCAGTGTGTGTGGGACCCGTACCCCAGTGAGAGTCAGTGTGTGTGTGGGACCCGTACCCCAGTGAGAGTCAGTGTGTGTGGTACCTGTACCCCAGTGAGAGTCAGTGTGTGTGTGGGACCCGTACCCCAGTGAGAGTCAGTGTGTGTGGGATCCGTACCCCAGTGAGAGTCAGTGTGTGTGTGGTACCCGTACCCCAGTGAGTGTCAGTGTGTGTGGTACCTGTACCCCAGTGAGTGTCAGTGTGTGTGGGACCCGTACCCCAGTGAGAGTCAGTGTGTGTGGGACCCCCACCCCAGTGAGAGTCAGTGTGTGTCTGACCCGTACCCCAGTGAGAGTCAGTGTGTGTGGGACCCGTACCCCAGTGAGAGTCAGTGTGTGTCTGACCCGTACCCCAGTGAGAGTCAGTGTGTGTGGGACCCGTACCCCAGTGAGAGTCAGTGTGTGAGTGGGACCCGTACCCCAGTGAGAGTCAGTGTGTGTCTGACCCGTACCCCAGTGAGAGTCAGTGTGTGTGGGACCCGTACCCCAGTGAGAGTCAGTGTGTGTGGGACCCGTACCCCAGTGAGAGTCAGTGTGTGTGGGACCCGTACCCCAGTGAGTGTCAGTGTGTGTGGGACCCGTACCCCAGTGAGAGTCAGTGTGTGTGGGACCCATACCTCAGTAAGAGTCAATGTGTGTGGGACCCGTACCCCAGTGAGAGTCAGTGTGTGTGGGACTCGTACCCCAGTGAGAGTCAGTGTGTGTGTGGGACCCGTACCCCAGTGAGAGTCAGTGTGTGTGTGGGACCCGTACCCCAGTGAGAGTCAGTGTGTGTGTGGGACCCGTACCCCAGTGAGAGTCAGTGTGTGTGTGGGACCCGTACCCCAGTGAGAGTCAGTGTGTGTGTGGGACCCGTACCCCAGTGAGAGTCAGTGTGTGTGTGGGACCCGTACCCCAGTGAGAGGCAGTGTGTGTGTGGGACCCGTACCCCAGTGAGAGTCAGTGTGTGTGGGACCCGTACCCCAGTGAGAGTCAGTGTGTGTGTGGGACCCGTACCCCAGTGAGAGTCAGTGTGTGTGTGGGACTGTGTGTGTGGGACCCGTACCCCAGTGAGAGTCAGTGTGTGTGGGACCCGTACCCCAGTGAGAGTCAGTGTGTGTGTGGGACCTGTACCCCAGTGAGAGTCAGTGTGTGTGAGACCCGTACCGCAGTGAGAGTCAGTGTGTGTGGGACCCGTACCCCAGTGAGAGTCAGTGTGTGTGGGACCCGTACCGCAGTGAGAGTCAGTGTGTGTGGGACCCGTACCCCAGTGAGAGTCAGTGTGTGTGGGACCCGTACCCCAGTGAGAGTCAGTGTGTGTGGGACCCGTACCCCAGTGAGAGTCAGTGTGTGTGTGTGACCCGTACCCCAGTGAGAGTCAGTGTATGTGGGACCCGTACCCCAGTGAGAGTCAGTGTGTGTGTGGGACCCGTACCCCAGTGAGAGTCAGTGTGTGTGTGGGACCCGTACCCCAGTGAGAGTCAGTGTGTGTGTGGGACCCGTACCCCAGTGAGAGTCAGTGTGTGTGAGACCCGTACCCCAGTGAGAGTCAGTGTGTGTGTGGGACCCGTACCCCAGTGAGAGTCAGTGTGTGTGGGACCCGTACCCCAGTGAGAGTCAGTGTGTGTGGGACCCGTACCCCAGTGAGAGTCAGTGTGTGTGTGTGGTATGTGAATCGTGTTGTTAATGTCTAACTCCCCCTCTCTGTCTGATCTCCTCCCCCAGGTTGGGTCGAACGAGAAACCTACTACTGAATCTTTTACCACCTCAACATTGCCGCCACACTCAGTTCACGCCCTTTCACCTCCGACCCCGCCCAGCTTGTTAAACGGAACGGGAGAACACATCGAGAGAAGAGTCCGGCTGGGAGGCACGTCCCCGAATCACCCACCTCCCTCCCACATCGTTCACTTCCACCGACCCCCCACCTTCTCTGTGCCGCTGTCCCCTCTCCCGCTGTGTGGGGGAGCCGTTCGCCAGGGGCTCTCCCTTCTCAGGGCCTCTGGGGAACAGGGTCTCCCATGGCGGACGCCAATCTCATCCACAGCGGGATTAAATCGCTGGTTCTCACGGCGGGACCGGGAGGGAGGGGTGAGGCCCGGTTTTTGTTTCCCCATTTCGAAGCCTGCCCTCCCGATGTGGGAAGAGGGCGGGTCTGGATTTCTGGGAGTCTGTCTCCCGTCTTTCGCCGACTCCACCATCAAGTCTTTTTATTTTGTCATCATATTATCGAAGATTGATTGGGAAAAATGAGCAGCAGAGGACGCAAGGGGATGAGGGAGAGGCAGAGAGAGGAGGCGGGGAGCGAGGGGGAGAGAAAGCAAGGTGGGGGGGGGAAATAGAGTGATGGAGAGGGATGAGTGAGAGAGACGGAGCAAGAGGGAGAGAGAGCACAGAGAGAGTGAGAGAGAGGGCAGAGAGAGAGAGGGCAGAGAGAGAGAGAGAGAGGGCAGAGAGAGAGTGAGAGAGGGCAGAGAGAGAGTGAGAGAGGGCAGAGAGAGAGTGAGAGAGGGCAGAGAGAGAGTGAGAGAGGGCAGAGAGAGAGTGAGAGAGGGCAGAGAGAGAGTGAGAGAGGGCAGAGAGAGAGTGAGAGAGGGCAGAGAGAGAGTGAGGGCAGAGAGAGAGGGAGAGAGGGCAGAGAGAGAGAGAGTGAGAGAGGGCAGAGAGAGAGTGAGGGCAGAGAGAGAGGGCAGAGAGAGAGTGAGAGAGGGCAGAGAGAGAGTGAGAGAGGGCAGAGAGAGAGTGAGAGGGCAGAGAGAGAGTGAGAGAGGGCAGAGAGTGAGTGAGAGAGGGCAGAGAGAGAGAGAGAGAGAGGGCAGAGAGAGAGTGAGAGAGGGCAGAGAGAGAGAGAGTGAGAGAGGGCAGAGAGAGAGAGTGGGAGAGGGCAGAGAGAGTGAGAGAGGGGGGAGAGAGAGAGAGAGTGAGAGAGGGCAGAGAGAGAGTGAGAGAGGGCAGAGAGAGAGTGAGAGAGGGCAGAGAGAGAGTGGGAGAGGGCAGAGAGAGTGAGAGAGAGGGCATAGAGAGAGTGAGAGCGAGAGAAAGCGCAGAGAGAGAGAGTGAGAGAGGGCAGAGAGAGAGAGTGAGGGCAGAGAGAGAGTGAGAGAGGGCAGAGTGAGAGTGAGAGAGGGCAGTGAGAGAGAGTGAGAGGGCAGAGAGTGAGAGAGGGCAGAGAGAGAGAGTGAGAGAGGGCAGAGAGAGAGAGTGAGAGAGGGCGGAGAGAGAGTGAGAGAGGGCGGAGAGAGAGTGAGAGAGGGCGGAGAGAGAGTGAGAGAGGGCGGAGAGAGAGTGAGAGCGGGCGGAGAGAGAGTGAGAGAGGGCGGAGAGAGAGTGAGAGAGGGCGGAGAGAGAGTGAGAGAGGGCGGAGAGAGAGTGAGAGAGGGCGGAGAGAGAGTGAGAGAGGGCGGAGAGAGAGTGAGAGAGGGCGGAGAGAGAGTGAGAGAGGGCGGAGAGAGAGTGAGAGAGGGCGGAGAGAGAGTGTGAGAGGGAGAGAGAGAGTGTGAGAGGGCAGAGAGAGAGTGTGAGAGGGCAGAGAGAGAGTGTGAGAGGGCAGAGAGAGAGTGTGAGAGGGCAGAGAGAGAGTGTGAGAGGGCAGAGAGAGAGTGTGAGAGGGCAGAGAGAGAGTGTGAGAGGGCAGAGAGAGAGGGCAGAAAGAGAGAGTGAAACAGGGCACAGAGAGTGAGAGAGGGCAGAGAAAGAGAGAGAGGGCATAGAGAGAGTGAGAGAGGGCAGAGAGAGAGTGAGAGAGGGCAGAGAGAGTGAGAGAGGGGGGAGAGAGAGTGAGAGAGGGCAGAGAGAGAGAGAGAGAGGGCGGAGAGAGAGAGAGAGGGCGGAGAGAGAGAGAGAGGGCGGAGAGAGAGAGAGGGCGGAGAGAGAGAGAGGGCGGAGAGAGTGAGAGAGGGCGGAGAGAGAGAGAGAGGGCAGAGAGTGAGAGAGGGGGGAGAGAGTGAGATAGGGCAGAGAAAGAGAGTGAGAGAGGGCAGATACAGTGAGAGAGGGAACAGAGAGAGTGAGAGAGCAGGTAGAGAGAGAGAGGGCTGAGAGAGAGAGGGCAGAGAGAGAGTGAGAACGGGCAGAGTGAGAGAGGGCGGAGAGAGAGTGAGAGAGGGCGGAGAGAGAGTGACAGAGGGCGGAGAGAGAGTGACAGAGGGCAGAGAGAGAGTGACAGAGGGCAGAGAGAGAGTGACAGAGGGCAGAGAGAGTGACAGAGGGCAGAGAGAGAGAGAGGGCAGAGAGAGAGTGAGAGAGGGTAGAGAGAGAGAGTGAGAGAGGGTAGAGAGAGAGAGTGAGAGAGGGCAGAGAGAGTGAGAGGGCAGAGCGAGAGAGAGGGCAGAGATAGAGTGAGAACGGGCAGAGAGAGAGAGGGGGGAGAGAGAGTGAGAGGGCGGAGAGAGAGTGAGAGAGGGCAGAGAGAGAGGGCATAGAGGGGGTAGAGAGAGAGAGCAGAGAGAGTGAGAGAGAGGGCAGAGCGAGAGTGAGAGAGGGCAGAGAGAGAGAGAGGGCAGAGAGAGAGAGGGGGGATAGAGAGTGAGAGAGGGCAGAGAAAGGGAGTGAGGGAGGGCAGAGAGAGAGAGAGGGGAGAGAGTGAGTGAGAGAGGGCACGGAGAGGGGGAGGGAGGTGGGAAAGATGAGGGAGAGAATGAGAGGGGGGTGAATGAGAGGGGAGAGAGCGAGGGGGAGCAAGGGATGGAGAGATGGACAGAGGAGGAAAAGAAAGGGGGAGAGTGAGAAAGGGGGAAAGTGAGTGAGGACTGAAGGAGGGCAGGAGAGTGATAGAGGGAGAGAGAGCAAGGGGAAGAGTGGTAGGAGCGAGGGGCACAGAGGGAGAATGAGAGGGGTAGAGCGAGGGAAGGGGAGCAAGGGAGAGAGAGAGGGGAAAGAGGGTGGGAGAGAGGGAGTGAAGGGGGAGAGAGCGAGTGGGGAGAGCTAGTGGAGAGAGAGAGAGCAAGGGCTGAGCAAGGTGGGGAGAGAGAGGGAAGGGAAGATAAGAGGGAGAGAGAGATAGAGGGGGAGGAGAGAGTGAGAGAGAGAGAAAGAGAGCAGAGAAAGCAGAGGGAGGGAGAGAGACCCAGGAATATATAGCACACCGTCACCAACAATATGCAGATACCACTCCCCCCAAACCCCTCCTAGTAAGACCCAGGTCCCCTGCTGTTTGACACAGACTCGAGTCTCTCGTTGCAATGGGGCCACTCACTGGTTCACACCTAGTTCCAGAGACAGCACGCTGAATGTTCCCACCTCAACTCCGACCAGCCACTCCCTCAATCGCCTCTGAGTGATCCCAGACAGATCCAGTGGATTTCATCCATCCTGTCTCTGGGTGATTGCGTTTGACTCTTCTGACCACAACCTTCCCAATACTGGGTCAATCACCTTCACTGTGCCCAGGGGTCATAGGACCCAACCTCTGTGTGAGTGTGTGCGAGTGTATGTGTGAGCCCACCCCCCCAGCCCGTGTTCCCGCCCCCCCAGCCCGTGTTCCCGCCCCCCCAGCCCGTGTTCCCGCCCCCCCAGCCCGTGTTCCCGCCCCCCCAGCCCGTGTTCCCGCCCCCCCAGCCCGTGTTCCCGCCCTCAGCCTGCATTCGATCTGCCTCAGCTGACGATCAATCCGCTCCGGTCTGCGCTCAATCCGCTCCGGCCTGCGTTCAATCCGCTCCGGCCTGCGCTCAATCCGCTCCGGCCTGCGTTCAATCCGCTCCGGTCTGCGTTCAATCCGCTCCGGTCTGCGCTCAATCCGCTCCGGCCTGCGTTCAATCCGCTCCGGCCTGCGCTCAATCCGCTCCGGCCTGCGCTCAATCCGCTCCGGTCTGCGTTCAATCCGCTCCGGCCTGCGCTCAATCCGCTCCGGCCTGCGCTCAATCCGCTCCGGTCTGCGTTCAATCCGCTCCGGTCTGCGCTCAATCCGCTCCGGTCTGCGTTCAATCCGCTCCGGCCTGCGCTCAATCCGCTCCGGCCTGCACTCAATCCCCCCCCCCCCCCGGTCTGCGTTCAATCCCCCCCCCCTCGGTCTGCGTTCAATCCCCCCCCCCCCGGTCTGCGTTCAATCCCCCCCCCCGGTCTGCGTTCAATCCCCCCCCCCTCGGTCTGCGTTCATTCCCACTGTCCCACATTCAAGCTGAGGACAGTGTTTAAGCTTTGACCCCCCCACATTTCTATGTTTGAAACCTTGGACCAGTTTATGACCCCCCCACCACCCCTCATTCCTCCACCAGCCTCCCCCACTGCTGGATCTGTGTTTAATCCCACTGACCCCATTACCCTGTCCCCCCGAGACCCACATCAACGAGCACAGGCCCCAGATCGAGCAGCGGCCCCACACCCTCCGGCCAAGCTGATCGGACACGCATATTGCGCCGGATCAACACAGCCTCGCACTCCAGTGAGGTGTAAAGATTCCAGCAAATTCCCTCACTCGAGGGGGAGAGTCTGAGAGACAGAGGGGGTGGGGGGGTGCGAGTGAGTGAACTTCACAGGATCTGGAGGGTGCTTCCCCTCTACCTTCCACAGTTCCACTGGCCCAACCTGGAAAGGTCTCTCTCCATCCAACTCCAGAGCGAGAGAGGAGAGACAAAGATAGAGAGAGGAGGAATGGAGGGAGAGTGAGAGAGAAAGGCAGGGCGAGACAGAGAGAGAGAGATAAAGGCAGATAGAGATAGGGAAAGAGAGATGAAGAGACAGGTGGAGAGGGAGAGAGAGAGATAGAGACAGATGGAGAGAGAGAAAGAGACATGGAGATAGAGATGGAGACAGAGAGAGATAGAGAGACAAATGGAGAGAGAGAAACAAATGGAGAGACAGATGGACACAGAAGGACAGAGATAGAGGGAGAGAGAGAGACAGATGGAGAGAGAGACAGACATGGAGAGAGAGAAAGATAGAGACAGAGGGAGAGAGAGATAAGGAGAGACATGGAGAGATAGAGACATGGAGAGAGAGAAAGATAGAGACAGACAAATGGAGAGTGACAGAAAAACATGGAGACAGAGAGAGAGGTAGATGGAGAGAGAGACAGACAGGGAGAGTGAGAGAGACAAAGATGGAGAGGTAGATACAGAGAGAGACGGAGGGAGAGAGAGACACCGAGGGAGAGAAAGACACAGGGAGAGAGAGAGACAGAGGGAGAGACACAGAGGGAAAGGTATTGAATTGAGAAGCTCGTTCCCTGGGTTGCTTGGGGTTCCTCTGCCCAGTTTCCAGCTGCTCAAACTCTTTGTCATGTGTGTGTGTGTGTGTGTGCGATGTTGTGATATCATTCTCCCCACATGTGCTTGCACTCTGTCCAAAATTCCTGTCATCAAAACAGAAACCTCAGTGTAACCTTCGATAACAAAATAAAATGGACAATTTAATACAAGCAAACTCTGCCTCTCACGCTTTTTATTCTCGGTCTGTGCGTTACTCCAAACCGAGGGTCAGTCATTAACTCGGGTTAAAAACCAACCTCTCCAGGATGGTTCCTCTCGTCGTCGAACTTCTGCTGAATATCTCAGTCACCATGGAAACAAAGCACCCGACATGGGGAAGGGGGGGACAAGTCTCTGTCCTCGGCCTGTGCTGCCCTGGGAGAGTGACGGGGGGAGTGAGGGATTGGGATGAGGAGGTCTCCAGCAGAATCGGTGCTGCTGATGGCTGCATGTTGGTCTTGGCTTGGCCAGGGAGTGTTGGCTGTACACACCCGGGGATGGAGAACCTGCACAGAATCAGTATTTGGGCATTGGGATGAGGGTCCGAATGGGAGTCAGGAACGTTGGTAGGGGAGGAGAGGGTGGTGATCACAGCGCAGGCTCAGACTCCCTGCAGCATGGCTCCACATGGGATGTACTTCAGGGTCAACTCTCTCTCTTCCCCTCCCTCTGAGGGACACCAACACCTCAAACCAGTACACTGAGGCTGTCTCAGCTCAGCACAGCTCCTCGTCACTGAGGGAGCGGCCTGTGGGAATGTGCTGACAACGTCAGAGAGAGAAGCACAGGAGGAGGGATAGACCGACAGCCAGAATGCGGGAGCGGAAAAGCAACCAGGGACACAGCACAGGGTTAGATACAGAGTAAAACTCCCTCTACACTGTCCCCATCAAACACTCCCAGGGCAGGTACAGCACGGGGTTAGATACAGAGTAAAGCTCCCTCTACACTGTCCCCATCAAACACTCCCAGGACAGGTATAGCACGGGGTTAGATACAGAGTAAAGCTTCCTCTACACTGTCCTTTTCAAATACTCCCAGGACAGGTACACCACGGGGTTAGATACAGAGTAAAGCTCCCTCTACACTGTCCCCATCAAACACTCCCGGGACAGGTACAGCACGGGGCTAGATACAGAGTAAATCTCCCTCTACACCGTCCCCATCAAACACTCCCAGGACAGGTACAGCACGGGGTTAGATACAGAGTAAAGCTCCCTCTACACTGTTCCAATAGGGTTTGCTTTGGGAGCGTTGTCTTGGATCAATCCTTGCCCGCTATCTTATGCAGTGAAGTGGAAATATTGCTGATTTTGGGAATCCAGAATGGAGAATGTTATACCGAGATGTTTGGGGGGTGGTGTGGATTAATGGTGAAGCCCAAGCCTGTTCTGTTTGGTTGTGTATGTGTGAGTGAGTCTCTGTATGTGTGAGTGAGTGAATGTGTGAGAGTTTGTGACCGTGTGTG
>NW_027599555.1:2500-24851 GCF_964194155.1 Cetorhinus maximus
AGTCAGTCGGAAGGAGACAGAGATCGGGGATGATGGGCAGGGGCTTGAATCAGGACAACATGGCTCGGGAGGTCCTGCAGGGAGCTCTGGTGGGGCTGCGACCATTCCCCGTGTTTGCTCAGGGTGCAAAGAGAGTGGGGGGGCGGGGTCCTTGGGAGCGGAGTGAAGGGATTTACAAAGGGGAGACGGAGAGATGAAGGGAATGGGGGGGAAACTGGGACGCACGGATGGAGGTGAGGACCAAGGTGAGGTCGGACACTGGAGTCCGGAGAAGGAGAGAAAGGGGGGAATATCTCCAATCGGCGGCGATCCAGAGGGAATGGGGAGGTGGGGAAGAGAGAGAGAGAGGGGGGAATCCAGGGAAACAGATCATTGGCACGATACCTGCCCTCCGAGGGGTTAAATGACGAGGGAGGGAGGGAGGGGGGAGGGGGGAGGGTGGGATTAAATACAAACTCTGGGTCGTACTCCCCGGAATTTCGGAAGTTAAAGGGGAGCGATTCGATCGAACTTTTCATTATATTCAGAAGAACTTCCCTTTTATTGATTCACGGGGATGTGGTCCTCGCTGGCCGGGCCCAGCATTTATTGCCCCTCCTTAATTGCCCCCTCGAGAAGGTGGTGGGGTGAGCCGCCTTCTTGAGCCGCTGCAGTCCCCGTGTGGTGTAGGTACACCCACGGCGCTGTTAGGGAGGGAGTTCCAGGATTTTGTCCCGTGTGGTGTAGGTACACCCACGGCGCTGTTAGGGAGGGAGTTCCAGGATTTTGTCCGTGTGGTGTAGGTACACCCACGGCGCTGTTAGGGAGGGAGTTCCAGGATTTGGACCCAGCGACAGTGAAGGAACGGCCGATATATTTCCAAGTCGGGATGGTGAGGGGCTTGGAGGGGAACTTCCAGGTGATGGTGTTCCCCATGTGTCTGCTGCCCTCGTCCTTCTAGACGGTAGAGGTCGTGGGTTTGGGCGGCGCTGTCGAAGGAGCCTTGGCGAGTTGCTGCAGTGCATCTTGTAGATGGTACACACACTGCTGCCCCTGTGCGTCGGTGGTGGAGGGAGTGGATGTTTGTGGGTGGGGTGCCGATCGAGCGGGGGCTGCTTTGTCCTGGACGGTGTCGAGCTTCTTGAGTGTTGTGGGAGCCGCACTCATCCAGGCAAGTGGGGAGTATCCCATCACACTCCTGACTGGTGCCTTGTAGATGGTGGACAGGCTTTGGGGGAGTCAGGAGGTGAGTGACTCTCCGCAGGATTCCCAGCCTCTGAACTGCTCTTGTAGCCACAGTATTTATCTGGCTGGTCCCAGTTCAGTTTCTGGTCAATGGTAACCCCAGGATGTTGATAGTGGGGGGATTCAGTGATGGTAATGCCATTGAACGTCAAGGGGGCGATGGTTGGATTCTCTCTTGTTGGAGATGGTCATTGCCTGGCACTTGTGTTGCGCGAATGTTACTTGCCACTTGTCAGCCCTGAGCCTGGATATTGTCCAGGTCTTGCTGCATTTGGACACGGGGCTGCTTCAGTATCTGAGGAGTCGCGAATGGTGCTGAACATTGTGCAATCATCAGCGAACATCCCCACTTCTGACCTTATGATGGAAGGAAGGTCATTGATGAAGCAGCTGAAGACGATTGGGCCGAGGACACTAACCCTGAGGAACTCCTGCAGTTGAGGTTAAATTAGGGAAGATTAATCACAAACTCTGGGTCGTATTCCCTGGAATTTCGGAGGTTAAGGGGGGCAATTTGATTGACGTTTTCAGGATGTTTGCTGGGACTGATAGGGTCGGGAGAGAGACAGACACAATTTACACCGCTTGGAGAGAGCCTAGGACGAGGGAGCAGAGTCTAAATTTAGAGTCAGACCTGTCGGGAGTGAGATTAGGAAACGCTCCTTCACACAAAGGGTGGGAGAGGTTTGGAACTCTCTCTCCCGCCGACGGCAGTTAACACCAGATCGATTGGCGCGATTGTTCAGGGCGTTGGTGAGACCACACCTGGAGCACTGGGTCCAGGTTAGGTCTCTTTACCTAAGGGGGGAGGAGGGGGAGAGCCTGGGGACCTCCGGAGAACAACTTGCACTTTTATCAGACTCAGCATGTCCTGAGGTGCTGTCTGAGGTGCAGCCGCTGTTGTAATACAGGAAACACTGCGACCAGTTTACCCACAGCAAGGTCCCACAAGCCCCAGTGAATGGTGAGCCTTTATGACAAAGGGATTGGAGTATAAGAGTGAAGAAATGTGAAGATGGATGATATATTTTTTTAATGCTTTTGGGAATAGGGTGGTATTCGGTAAAGAAGGGTGTGCGTGTGTGTATATGCATGTGCGTGTGCACGTGTGTGTGTATGCATGTGCGCGTGCACATGTGTGTGTGTATGTGTGTGTGCACGTGTGTGTGTGTATGCATGTGTGTGCACGCATGTGTATGCATGTGTGTGTGCAAGTGTATGCATGTGCGTGTGCACGTCTGTGTGCGTGTGCATGTGTGTGTGTATGTATGCGTGTGTATAAGTGTAAGTGTGCGTGTGCACATGTGTGTGTGTATGCATGTGCATGTGTTCACGCGTGTATGCATGTGCGTGTGCGTGCAAGTGTATGCATGTGCGTGTGCATGTCCGTGTGTGTGCAAGTGTGTGTGTGTGCGTGTGCGCGTGTATGTAAGTGTAAGTGTGCGTGTGCACGTGTGTGTGTATGCATGTGCATGTGTGCGCGCGTGTATGCATGTGCATGTGCGTGCGTGTAAGTGTACGCATGTGCGTGTGCACGTCCATGTGCGTGTGAGCGTGTGCACATGACCATGATTAATTAAAGTGTAAGAAGGTTAGTATGAGACAGTTTGCATGTGGGAACCGGGAGATGAAAGTTGATGTGAGCTAGATTCATGCCTTTGTAATGAGAGGCTATGGTGAAGTCGAATGTACGAATAAACAGGTTGGGTTTTAAAGTTTGCATTCGGGAGGGGACTTGATTTTTCGGCTGCTCAATTTGAAAGGGGAGTTTAGAAGTGATGAGGGACTTTGTGAATATAGGGGAAGGTCATTAAATCTTATTTAACCCGAAAGTCGAGGCAATAGGATTTTTAAAAAGTACATTTTGGAAGTCCAAGGAGGCGTTTGAGAACAACGGTATCGAAGACGAAAGGAGGAAAAGGATATTTAAGGAAAGATGTTGAGCTGAGTCGGGGTGGCTGTGTGGGGCAAGGGAGATATCCTGAGACCAGCCCTGTGTGGAGGAAAGGTGTTAAAATCTGAAGCAGCCAGCCAGTTTTCCAGCCAGAGGATTCTTTGTTCTCCCAAAGCAGCTGGTTTCTAAACCTTTCCTTCAAATTCCCTCAGCAGAGTGGGAGGGAGTGAGAAGCCGTGGGGTACAACTTTGACTAAAGTGACAGCAGTTATGCTTTGGGTAATATTACTGGATTTTTATGGATAAAGATCCATAAGGGAGCTATTGCCAAGCAGTTGACTGGTGCGTTTTTGGGGGTAAACGTTTTGGTAAGACTGTTTAATTGTGTGCTTAAGTTTTTTTAATTCCCCTCTTGTTAATAAATCTTTTAATTTTAAAACACTCCTAAAACTGTCACCGGGACTCTCTGCTTCTGGGGTCAATAGTTTACCCCTCATTTTCAAAATACGAAAGGAAAAGGTTATGATTGGTCAGACGAGTTTCCCCCTGGGATTTGGCTTGATCAGGGAATAACATCGGCTGGTGGTCATAACAGGATTCTTAGCACAATGAATGTCGGTGAGACAACACCCCGAATACTGTGTCCAATTTTGGTCTCCTTACCCTAAGGAAGGTGCCATGAACAGCCACAAATTACTGACGGGGCACGTTGAGCTTTTTTAAGGAAGACGTGCGTGATTTTGAAGAAGTACTAGCGAAAGGCGATTGAAGATGTTGATTTTCCGGAAAATTCCCTTGCAGAAATTCTGATACTGACAGACCTGCCCAGAGAGAACATGGGGCGTCACACCTGAAAAAGGTGCCGTGGCCTTCTCCAATCAGAGGCGCTTGAAAAGGGGAGATAGGGAAGACGATGGAAAGGACTGAACTTTAATCTCCCACAGTTGCAGAGACGAGAGACTGATTGGCACGTCTCCAGCAGTCAAAAATCCATCTTCTGTCGAGTTATACCTCAGAATGTGTAAAACGTTCTGAGATGGGTGCAAGGTGACTATTTCCTCTCCCTGGGATACACAGGGGGGGGGAAAAACTGGGTTAAAAGGTGTAGCTGCAGTGCAGTGCAGTGTGCGCTGTGAGAGTGACAGCACAAGACCACCAACTAGTCACCCCTGCAGTTGCAAACAAAGTCCCCCTCTCCCTCTCTGTTGCTGGGGACAAAGGCTTAGCAGAAGCCACGATCAAAATGGAAAATAGGACAGCCTCTTTAGCTACCCTGCAGAACTAAGTGTCTACAAACCAACTGCCAAAGTCAGCTCTATCGGAATCACTCAACTTAACGGCTGGAGCATATCACCACCGACACCTCATGGACAAGGCAAAAACTGATTTGTATTTTTTTTAAACTTCTATTTGAACTCTTTTCTGATCTGTGTGTGCGTTTTGTGTTTTTATTTTTCTTCTGGGTTTTTAGGAACTAGTAGACCTACTCTTTCTTGGACTCAAGAAAGCCTAGTTAAATTGGCTCCTTATACAAAAAATTATATATATATATGGGCTGGGAAAAAAAGGTATCCACAGGAGTTTAAATTAACCTTGTGGTGACCAACTGAGAGGGGTTGAATAAAGAAAAGGAGCCTGCCCACTTCTCCTCACCCAGGAGCTAGCAAAATTGGGATTCCCATTCGGGAAATCAACAATTTGGGGGACATCGCCCGGGGACTGGTCATAACAAAGGGCATCCTTGCCCTAGAGGGAGCGTAACAAAGGTTCACTAGACTGGTTCCTGGGAATGAGAGGGATTGTCCCAGGAGGAGAGATCGAGTAGAATGGGGTCTATATTCCCTGGGGTTTCGAAGAATGAGAAGTCGTCTCACTGAAACGTAGAAAATTCTGAAGGGTTTTGACGGGGTCGATGCTGAGAGGCTGTTTCCTCCCCTCTCCCCGGGCTGGAGAGTCTAGAACACGGGGGTCCCAGTCTCAGGAGAAGGGGGTTGGCCGTTTTGGACTGAGATGAAGGAGAATCTCATAGGAATGTAGTCAAATTCTGTAGAGCGTGTCACACATGTCAGGCGATAGGGAAACCACAAGCAGTGATTAAGCCGACACTTTTAATCCCAATACAAGCACTGGAAGGACTTTTTGCCAGGGTCATGGTTGACTTGTGTTGGACCCCTCCCTAAGACTAAAAGTGGAAACCAGTACTTACTGAATAATGGGCGTGTCTACCAGGTTTCCTGAAGGGATGCCTTTAAGAAATATTCCAACTAAAGATGATTGTGGAAGAGTTAACTTTTTACAAGATGTGGTTTGCCTAAAGAAATACAATCAGATAAGGGGTCAAATTTCATGTCGCATCTGTTTAAGGAATTAACGAGCAGTTTGGGGATAAAAAAGTTTAAGTCAACAACTTATCATCCGGAGTCACAAGGAACTTTGGTCTCAAACTTTAAAAACTCTGATAAGAGCACGTGGTCAGGGTTATGCGCGGGATTGGGATAGGGGAATTCCATTTTTGGCATTTGCGATTAGACACGCTCCAAATGCATAGGCTGGTTTTAGCCCTTTTGAACCTGTTTATGGTTATGAGGTAAGGGGACCACTGCAATTGATTCACGAGAAACTGGTGGGTCAAAACTCAGAAGCTGCTCCCCTGGCTTTGGTCTCAAACTTCACAGGGAGATTAGACAGGGCACGTGAGTTGGCTGGGGACCATTTAAAGATATCACGGCAAGTGATGGGAGTGAAAGCGGACAGGAAAGATAGAGCTCGGAGTTTTATTGCTGGGGAGAAAGTGTTACCCGTGCTGGGTGACTCATTAAAGGAAAGGTTTAGTGGGCCTTCCAGGATTGAGAAGAAACTGAGTGATAAATACTCCAGATAGCAGAAAGGAGCAGAGGGTGTGTAATGTAAATATGCTTCGAACGCACTTGGACAGGGAAAGGGAACATAAAGAGGTGTTAGAGACGGTGGATGATGAGAAAGGGGAAGGAGTGCAGGACTCTGAAATTGATTTTCCACGAATCAAATTGGATAATGATGGGGCGCTTGAAAATTTAAACGTAATACTGAATGACACAGCTGTTGGTAAAGTAGAGTTTTTGAAAATCTCGGAGGGATTATAAACAACTGTCCTAACCTAAAATTTCCTAAATTCAGGAATAAGACCACCAGTTCTCAAGAGGTTTTTATATGAAACTACATGAGGCAATTTACACAAGTTAAAAATATACACGTGGTTACAAATTACCACTATCATAACTTTATAACCAATTCTCAAACTAATCACCACTAAGACAACAGCAACCCACAGACCTAACCAGACACCAGGCAAAGCATTTCAAAGTCAAAATGGGGCTCCTTTCACTTTGGTTCCTGTGCTGTTGTAAGATTGCAGGCTCTGATGTTACATCGCCTGTGCCCTGCACACACAAAACCGCCCTCTGTTATACCCAGCACAGCTCCAGTGAATGTAAATTCCCATTGTATCACCAGCCCCTTTGAACTTCACGGGCTGAATTTTGCCCCTGTCCAGGGGTGCGGGGGAAGTTGAAGGTTGGTTGCGTACAGGCGCACTTCCGATCGGTGCCCCCCGATTGGAGGTGCGCCTCCATTTTGCGTGGGGTATGGCGGGGGGCAACTAAGGCCCACCCAGCGTGATGTCCACTAGGAAGTGCTATGCGCTCCCTGTGCGGGCGGTGGGTGGGGGGAGAGGAATTCCCAAAATCGAGAGTGCGCGCTCTTTTCCGCATGCGCACAAAAGAGCGCACTCATCTCGCTGCGGCTAAGTGCAGCCTCAGGTAGATCGGCTGTAAATGTAAAAAAGATAAACCTCGAAAAAATAAAATTTCCCTAACATGTCCCCTCCTGTGACAACGTCAATGCCCATAATTGTTACAAACCTTTCTTTAAATTTTTTTAAAAAACCTACATGAAACCTCCCCCCGCCCGTGGACGAGGTTTCATGACTTTTCTAGTTCCCGCCAACCTTAAGGTCGGATGGGCAGGTCCTTTAATTGCTTGATTGACCCTGTCAATGGCATAAATCGGCCATTTCATGTGACCAATTTTATCAGTAATATTGCTTGGTCTCTGCTAGCTAGGTGTTAGACTTCACTCACCTACTTGAATGTTCTATTCAACAAAATGCAAGTACACTCGACCCCCTTACATCTCAAAACTGGTACACATCAAAGCACCCAGACTAACTGGCTTTAATCCAATTAAGACACACCCACAGACTAAACCTCTATTTTAAAAAACAAATAATAATTTCCAACAATATTGCACACATTAATAGCTTCATGACAATCACCTTCCAGACAAGTGTCAAAGCGATTTGGAAAAGCTAACAGTCACACAAACCTATTTGTGGAAATAGGTTGGGGAGGGCAGATTTAGCTACACGCGATGTCTCTGCAGAATCACCCAGTGCAGAAGAGGCCCTTCGGCCCATCGAGTCTGCACCGACACTTGAGAAACACCTGACCTACCTACCTAATCCCATTTACCAGCACTTGGCCCCATAGCCTTGAATGTTTATGACGTGCCAAGTGCTCATCCAGGTACTTTTTAAAGGATGTGAGGCTAACCCACCTCCACCACCCTCCCAGGCAGCGCATTCCAGACCCTCACCACCCTCTGGGTAAAAAAGATTTTCCTCACATCTCCCCTAAACCTCCTGCCCCTCACCTTGAACTTATGTCCCCTCGTGACTGACCCTTCAACTAAGGGGAACAGCTGCTCCCTATCCATCCTGTCCATGCCCCTCATAATCTTGTACATCTCGATCAGGTCGCCCCTCAGTCTTCTCTGCTCCAACGAAAACAACCCAAGTCTATCCAACCTCTCTTCATAACTTCAATGTTTCATCCCAGGTACAACATCCTGGTGAATCTCCTCTGCACCCCCTCCAGTGCCATCACATCCTTCCTATAATGTGGCGACCAGAACTGCACACAGTACTCCAGCTGTGGCCTCACCAAGGTTCTACACAACTCCAACATGACTTCCCTACTTTTGTAATCTATGCCTCGACTGATAAGGGCAAGTGTCCCATATGCCTTTTTCACCACCCCACTAACATGCCCCTCTGCCTTCAGAGATCTATGGACACACACACGCCAAGGTCCCTTTGTTCCTCAGAACTTCCTAGTGCCATGCCGTTCATTGTCAAATTACTCCTTCCAAAGTGTATCACCTCACACTTTTCAAGGTTAAATTCCATCTGCCACTTATCTGCCCATTTGACCATCCCATCTATATCTTCCTGTAGCCCAAGACACTCAACCTCACTGTTAACCACCCGGCCAATCTTTTTGTCATCCGCAAACTTACTAATCCTACCCCGCACATAGTCATCTATGTTGTTTATATAAATGACGAATAATAGGGGACCGAGCACAGATCCCTGTGGTACGCCACTGGACACTGGCTTCCAGTCACTAAAGCATCCTTCTGTCATCACCCTCTGTCTCCTACAACGAAGCCAATTTTGAACCCACCTTATCCAATTACCCTGTACCCCATGTGCCTTTGCCTTCTTTATAAGTCTCCCACGTGGGACCTTGTCAAAGGCTTTGCTGAAATCCACATAAACTACATGATCTTCGATAAGGCAATATCCTTCTAGATTAAATCCGGCAAAGTCATCACAAGGACAGGAAGGAATTGTTTTCATGTTTCAAAACGATATCATCCAGTCTGGTTGCAGTAACTGGAGTTCATCTATTGTACTGGTACCGGAACTGGTTGGGACACAAAGAGTGCGTGTGGACTATCGAAAGGTGATAAAAGTGGATTCATGACCTATACCACGATTGGAGGATTGCATCGAGATAGTGGGACAATCAAAGTTTATCACAAATATTGACTGGCTAAAAGGATATTGGCAGGTGCCGCTGTCGGAGAGAGCAAAGGAGATATCAGCTTTTTGTAACGCCAAGTGGACTATATCAGTTTAAAGTGTGGTATGAAGAATGCACCAATGACTGAAAAACAAAGTAATTTCGGGTCGAGGCAATTGTGCTGTTTATATTGATGACCTGATCGTTTTCAGCGAGACGTGGGGAGGAGCATTTACAGCATCTGGCAGAATTATTTACTCGATTACAAGAAGCTAATTTGGTGATGAACTTGACTAAAAATGAATTTGCAAAAGCGCAAGTGACATATCTAGGTCGTACCGTTGGGACATGGTCAGGTGGCTCCCAGAGATGTGAAAGTCAAAGCTATCGTGGATTTCCCCTACAACATTTTGAGATTTAGGTTGCAAACAATTCGTCAGAAACAATTGTTTGTACAGACCACAATCCTTTAAAGTCTCTGGACAGATTTCAAGACAAAAAGTGCAAGGCTTTTCAGATGGAGTTTATTATTACAACCAATTTAATCTACAGATTATACGTGTGGTTGGATGAGAAAATCTGATTGCAGGTACATTGTCAAGGGTTTGAAGTTGAAAGGGAAAATTGGACATTTTAAAACCTGGACACTGGAGTTGGAGTGATTTCTGCTGATACCAAGGATTTGTATATATATATATATTCTGTTAATGCATGCATCTGGTAATGTAATAGTACAAGTATATAGGTAAGTGTAGGAGATAGTGTAAGATGAGTTAATAAAAACAAAGCTGTCTTTTAGAATCATGGCATTTCATTTTTCAATAAGGAGGGAGATATCAAGGAGATGTAAGAATGTCTATAATGTTATTGGATATTATTTTAAAATAGAGTTCTAGTGGTGCCTGTGTCTATGTGTGTGTGTGTGCCTGTGTCTTAATTGGATTAAAGCCAGCTGGTCTAGAGGATTTGACGTATAGAAGAGAAGTAGGTTTGAAATGTTAATCAGCTAAATTACAAGGTGAATATAGAGGGGGCAATTTGCATTTTTAGACAAACCGTTCGAAAGAGCGGATGAAATATTACACCTAACCAGGTGAAGCTCAGAAACAATGTGTTTGCTTATTTTTCCCAAGGATCACTAATAAAGCGGGTATTATAAAAGGGTCTTATTGCTAGAAGAGGTCATGTCCCAAAGGCAATGTAGCGATACAATGAAAATCTGCATTCAAAGAGGAAAATATGGATAAAGGGAGAGAAGGCTATTGGTAAAATGGAGGAGGGATTCTAAGATCTAAAGCCTCCAGCCCTGCGAGCCTCAAGTCTGTCTGCAAGGACCCAGAGCTGAAAGAAACTCATTTTTAATGTGACTGTCCAGAGTGAGCTCTGCCAGAGGTCTGTTTAAATGTGTGTTTTACTGTAGCCTTAACTGGGGTGCAACTGAGAGATTAATAGGGGGATTCTTTTAGAAGTTATATTATAGTAATAATTTTGTAGACATATGTATGTGCTTACAATCTTTTAATTAATTAATGTTTAATTTAGTTTCATAAAAAAAACGTCTTGAGGCTCGGTGATCTTATTACTACTGAATTCAAAGCCTGCAATCTCGAAACATACTAATTGCAAAATGGGCTGACAGTTGTTTCAAGTTTCCCTCTGGAATTTGAACAGCTCAGCATTTACCATCGTCTGTGTCATAATAGTGTGTGCGCACACGTGAGAGACCGAGTGTGAGTGTGAGCATGAGTGTGTATGTGTATGAGTGTGTGCACGTGTATGAGTGTGTGCACGTGAGTGTGCATTGGTGCATATGTGTGAGTGCGTCAGTGGGAGTGCGAGTGTAAATGCGTGTCTGTGAAAGTGAGTATGAATGTGAGTGTGCATGTATGCAAGTGTGTGCATGTGTGTGTGTGAGAGTGTGTATGAGTGTGTGTGTGAATGTGAGTATGAATGTGTTTGAGTGTGTGTGAGTATGCATGTGAATGTGTGTGTGTGAGAGTAAGTAGGAGTGTGTGTGAATGGGAGTGTGTGAATGTGCGTGTATGTGTGCGCGAGTATGAATGTGCATGATTGTGTGCGCGAGAATGAGTGCGTGTGAATGTGTGTGTATGAGAATGAGTGTGTGAATGTGTGTGCGAGTGTGAATGTGCACGATTGTGTGTGTATGAGAATGAGTGTGTGTGCACGAGTGTGTGAATGTGTGTGTATGAGTGTGTGAATGTGTGTGTATGAGTGTGTGAGAATGAGTGTGTGTGAATGTGTATGAGGGTGTGTGTAAGTGTGTCTGAGTGTGGGCACGCGTGTGTGAATGAGGGTGTGTGTAAGTGTGTGTGTGTGTCTATGAGTGTGTGGGCACGCGAGTGTGAATGAGGGTGTGTGTAAGTGTGAGTGTGTGTCTATGAGTGTGTGGGCACGCGAGTGTGAATGAGGGTGTGTGAGAGAGAGTGTGTGGAGTCAGTATCTCGCTGTCTGGCTGTGAACCATGGTGTTGCGCGCCCTGGTATATCCCGTGAACGAAAGCAGACGTGGTCGATGAGACTCAGCACCGGCTGGAATGTGTCAGCTCAGCCTTCGGCTGACCGGGGGGGAGAAAAGCATTTCGGGAGCAGCAGGAACCCAAACTGAAGACTAAAGGTCACGGGCAGGATGTGCTGTCCCCGTGCCTGACACCAGGTTCCCTGAAGCAAGCACTGCACGCGGAACCCGCGGGGACTCCCGGGAAGACAGTGGAAACACCTTCCCTCGGCTCACGCTTACTCCGGCTCTCCTGACCTCCTGTCAATCACATCTTGTTTTGGTCCAATGTCCGCTTCCCGACATTGGCACGCCCACTTGGAACACACAGGTACCTGATAAGGGATCGAGTGAGCAAACTGGACACTGGGGAATGATTAACCAACGCGTTGTGATATCAGCAACAACGTGTGGGACACTCATTCATTGTGTGTGTGTGTTTGAGAATGTGTGTGCATGTCAGTGTGCACAAGAGTGTGTGTGTGTGTTTGAGTGTGTGTGCATGAGTGTCAGTGTGCACGAGAGTGTGTGTGTGTGTTTGAGAGTGTGTGTGCATGAGTGTCAGTGTGCACGAGAGTGTGTGTGTGTGTTTGAGAGTGTGTGTGCATGAGTGTCAGTGTGCACGAGAGTGTGTGTGTGTGTACTGGGTGAGAACAGGCCACTCAGTAAGTTTGTGCGTGTGCATGCGCGAGTGTGCGAGTTTGAGAGACTGCGTGTGTGTGCATGATTGTGTGCACGTGTCATTGTGTGTGAGCAAGTGTGCACACCTGATTGTGCGCGCGCGTTTGTGTGTGCACGCGAATGTGTGATTGTGTGCGTGTGTACGCATGTGTGTATGCACACTCACTGCTCACACTCAGCCTGAACCTGCTTTGTGAGTGCAGTGATATACATTGCGATACATCAGTCAAACATTCACATTCACACAATGACACACACTGATACGCAGACACAAATGCACGTGCACACATTGACACACACACACACACTGACACAGACTCATACACGCTCAGACATACACACACACACACGCAACTGAGTCTGAACTGCCCACAGAAATACCCCAGCAAGGCTCTCAGTCCAGTCCATGCTGGTCGCTTGTCACCTTCTCAAGGATCAGCAATATCAATGTCCATCTTTGTTTATTCTTCAAAAAAGAGATAACGCGTATAAAAAAAAACCAGAAGCATTGTGACCTCGGAGGAGGACAGTGTAGAACCTCAAAAGGGCATAGACAAATTGGTGGGGTGGGCAGACAAGTGGCAGATACAGTTTAACACAGAGAAGTGTGAAGAGGTTCATTTTGGTCGGAAGAAGGCGGAGAGACAATATAAAATAAAGGGGACAATTCTAAAGGGGTGTGCAGGAGCAGAGGGAGATGGGGGTAAATGTGTATAAATCATTGAAGGGGGCAGGACAGGGGGAGAGAGCGGTTAGTAAACAGACAGTATCCTGGGCTTTATTCATAGGGGCGTAGGGTACAAGAGCAGGGAGGTTATGTTGAACTTGTATAAGACACTAGTTCAGCCTCAGCTGGAGTATTGTGTCCAGTTCTGGGCTCCGCACTTTAGGAAGGATGTGAAGGAATTGGAGACAGAGAGAGAGAGAGAGAGACAGAGAGGGAGACAGAGAGAGAGTGCGGAAAAGATTCACGAGAATGGTTCCAGGGATGAGGAACTTCAGTTCCGTGGATATATTGGAGAAGTGGGGACTGTTCTCCTCGGAGAAGAGGTGGAGGAGATTTGATCGAGGTGTTCAAAATTACGAGGGGGTCTGGGGCGGAGTGGATCGGGAGAAACTGTTCCCATTGGGGGAAGGATCGAGAAGCAGAGGGACACAGATTGAAGGTGATGGGTAAAAGGAGCGACGGAGACAGGAGGAGAAATTTTTTCACGCAGCGAGGGGGTTAGGATCTGGAACGCGCTGCCTGAGAGTGTGGGGGAGGGAGGGTCAATCGAGGGGGTTAGGATCTGGAACGCGCTGCCTGAGAGTGTGGGGGAGGGAGGGTCAATCGAGGGGGTTAGGATCTGGAACGCGCTGCCTGAGAGTGTGGGGGAGGGAGGGTCAATCGAGGGGGTTAGGGTCTGGAACGCGCTGCCTGAGAGTGTGGGGGGAGGGAGGGTTGATCGGGGGAACTCGAGGGAAACAGCGTGTTAATCACACAGGCTGTGTTAACTGTAAATAAATCTGGCTGGCACACAGAGTCAGATGGTCCCGCCTCCCCCTTCCGCTTGCTCCAGGGCTGATGTAATCATTTTTTTGCCATAAACAAGTTGAGAAAAGCAAGTCCAGCTCAAAACAGATTTCGCCCTTTGTGGAGTCGATTGCAAAGTACCACTTTCCTCTAGATCAAACTCCGTGGGACCATGGCAGACGCCGGGACAACAGAGAAGCTGCAAGCCAGCACCTTTGAAATCGAATATTACGACAAGTACGATTTCTACAACATCAGCGATCGAATCTGCAGTGAGTTCCACAGCTTTGCCTCTCACGTGCTTGCAAACTGATCCTCCGACAGTGCGGCGCTCCCTCGGCGCTGATCCTCCGACACTGCGGCGCTCCCTCGGCGCTGACCCTCCGACAGTGCGGCGCTCCCTCAGCACTGACCCTCCGACAGTGCGGCGCTCCCTCAGCACTGACCCTCCGACAGTGCGGCGCTCCCTCAGCACTGACCCTCCGACAGTGCGGCGCTCCCTCAGCACTGACCCTCCCACAGCGCGGCGCTCCCTCGGCGCTGACCCTCCGACAGTGCGGCGCTCCCTCAGCACCGACCCTCCGACAGTGCGGCGCTCCCTCGGCGCTGACCCTCCCACAGCGCGGCGCTCCCTCGGCGCTGACCCTCCCACAGCGCGGCGCTCCCTCAGCACTGACCCTCCCACAGCGCAGCACTCCCTCAGCGCTGACCCTCCCACAGCGCTGCGCTCCCTCAGCGCTGACCCTCCCACAGCGCAGCACTCCCTCAGCGCTGACTCTCCCACAGCGCGGCGCTCCCTCAGCGCTGACCCTCCGACAGAGGGTCGTGGTGTTCGATGTTGATAAAACCGTGGGCAAAAAGCCTACTCGTTGTTACTCAAGAACCTGTGGGGTCCCCTTCCCCGTCTCTCTCTCTCTCTCAAACTCCCTCCCTGTTGCATGCAACGACCTCACAATATCATTTTCTCTGAAAAAACCTGTGCAAAAACCTCATAACGTCTTCAAAAAAAGTTTCTTGTGACCAGACGCTTTGACATTACTTTTCAAAAACCAATAAAAATTGGTCAATTGTGACCTGACGCAATTTGAGATTTATTGTTTTTGTTTAAAAAGAGAGGAGTCTTAATATTGGATTTAAAAAAAAAGCTTTTCAGTAGATCTTTAAACATCGAGTTTGAAACTGGTTTACTTTTTGAAGTTTTGACCAGGTAAAACTTTGGATCCTTCTTTTGAAAAAAATAAAGTGTTGAAACGTTTGGAAAATGTTTACGGTGTTGATCGGAAGTCTGGCTATCACATGACGGCAAAACCTTAAGTTGTTTGGAGTGAGCCAAGTCATAAACCTGTCCCTTAGTGTCCCAACTAGTAACCAGAGAGAGAGAGAGAGAGAGAGAGAGAACGGACTGAGAATTAATTGGGCACGATGTAAAATATCACCATTTTCATTCTCTATCTCGCCTGCTTCTCTCTCTCCTTTGGTCGCTTTTCTCTGCTGGTCCCAATTTTTAATCGGCACCTTTCCAGATTCTGACTCTCCCCGCTCTCGCTTTTGAATCTCCCTTCACTCCTGTCTCTTCAAGACGACAGTGAGTGGCTTCCTCTGAGTCCGAACGTTGTAGGGTTAAGTCCCACTCCAGGGTCTCGGGCGCAAACACCTTGCCCGACTCTCACAAGTGCCAAGGCCGCGCTGTCGGAGGGTCAGTGCCGAGGGAGCGCCCGCGCTGTCGGAGGGTCAGTGCCGAGGGAGCGCCCGCGCTGTCGGAGGGTCAGTGCCGAGGGAGCGCCGCACTGTCGGAGGGTCAGTGCCGAGGGAGTGCCCGCGCTGTCGGAGGGTCAGTGCCGAGGGAGCGCCGCACTGTCGGAGGGTCAAGGCCGAGGGAGCGCCACACTGTCGGAGGGTCAGTGCTGAGGGAGAGCCGCACTGTTGGAGGGTCAGCGCTGAGGGAGCGCCGCACTGTCGGAGGGTCAGTGCCGAGGGAGCGCCTGCGCTGTCGGAGGGTCAGTGCCGAGGGAGCGCCCGCGCTGTCGGAGGGTCAGTGCCGAGGGAGTGCCCGCGCTGTCGGAGGGTCAGTGCCGAGGGAGCGCCGCACTGTCGGAGGGTCAGTGCCGAGGGAGCGCCGCACTGTCGGAGGGTCAGTGCTGAGGGAGAGCCGCACTGTCGGAGGGTCAGCGCTGAGGGAGCGCCGCACTGTCGGAGGGTCAGTGCTGAGGGAGCGCCGCACTGTCGGAGGGTCAGTGCCGAGGGAGCGCCGCACTGTCGGAGGGTCAGTGCTGAGGGAGCGCCGCACTGTCGGAGGGTCAGCGCCGAGGGAGCGCCGCACTGTCGGAGGGTCAGCGCTGAGGGAGCGCCGCACTGTCGGAGGGTCAGTGCTGAGGGAGAGCTGGGTGGGTGGGGGGGGCGGCGTTGGTGGAGTTTTACCCGATGTGTCCCGTGGCCCAATATTCATTCTGCGATAAACAACCCCCACTGGCCCCGCTCCGGGGAGTCATTACCAGCTGCTCGCTGGTGGGATCTTGCTGTGTACAGGCAAAGGGCTCGATCGACAGGGGGAAAGTGTCTCGAGACATCTCCAGATAGCAGGAGGAGCCCCGCAGAGGTTTGGCCTGGGGGGAGAGGGGCGGGGGGGAAAGAGTGCGGGAGGCTGAGTGTCTGGTTGGGGGGGGTGGGTGTGTGAGCTGGGTAGGTGGGTGTGTGTAGGGGGGGGTTGTGTCTATTGCCCACTCTGACCCCCTCCCTCTCTCTCTCTCTCTGGCCCGCAGTCGGCAGCAGTCGTAAGGGTCGGACTAAGAAGGAGGCGAGCGAGAACACCAATCGCCATAGCCCCAGCGGCCACGAACGCAAACTGGTGTACAAACTCCAGCGCAGTGAACTGAGGAGGAAGTGAGGGTGAGTGAGGGGAGAGGGGGGCAAGGGGAGAGAGGGGTGGCAAGGGGAGAGAGGGGTGGCAAGGGGAGAGAGGGGTGGCAAGGGGAGAGAGGGGTGGCAAGGGGAGAGAGGGGTGGCAAGGGGAGAGAGGGGTGGCAAGGGGAGAGAGGGGGACAAGAGGAGAGGGCGACAAGAGGAGAGGGCGACAAGGGGAGAGGGCGACAAGGGGAGAGGGCGACAAGGGGAGAGGGCGACAAGGGGAGAGGGCGACAAGGGGAGAGGGCGACAAGGGGAGAGGGCGACAAGGGGAGAGGGCGACAAGGGGAGAGGGCGACAAGGGGAGAGGGCGACAAGGGGAGAGGGCGACAAGGGGAGAGGGCGACAAGGGGAGAGGGCGACAAGGGGAGAGGGCGACAAGGGGAGAGGGCGACGCAAGGGGAGAGGGCGACGCAAGGGGAGAGGGCGACGCAAGGGGAGAGGGCGACGCAAGGGGAGAGGGCGACGCAAGGGGAGAGGGCGACGCAAGGGGAGAGGGCGACAAGGGGAGAGGGCGACAAGGGGAGAGGGCGACAAGGGGAGAGGGCGACAAGGGGAGAGGGCGACAAGGGGAGAGGGCGACAAGGGGAGAGGGCGACAAGGGAGAGGGCGACAAGGGGAGAGGGCGACAAGGGGAGAGGGCGACAAGGGGAGAGGGCGACAAGGGGAGAGGGCGACAAGGGGAGAGGGCGACAAGGGGAGAGGGCGACAAGGGGAGAGGGCGACAAGGGGAGAGGGCGACAAGGGGAGAGGGCGACAAGGGGAGAGGGCGACAAGGGGAGAGGGCGACAAGGGGAGAGGGCGACAAGGGGAGAGGGCGACAAGGGGAGAGGGCGACAAGGGGAGAGGGCGACAAGGGGAGAGGGCGACAAGGGGAGAGGGCGACAAGGGGAGAGGGCGACAAGGGGAGAGGGCGACAAGGGGAGAGGGCGACAAGGGGAGAGGGCGACAAGGGGAGAGGGCGACAAGGGGAGAGGGCGACAAGGGGAGAGGGCGACAAGGGGAGAGGGCGACAAGGGGAGAGGGCGACAAGGGGAGAGGGCGACAAGGGGAGAGGGCGACAAGGGGAGAGGGCGACAAGGGGAGAGGGCGACAAGGGGAGAGGGCGACAAGGGGAGAGGGCGACAAGGGGAGAGGGCGACAAGGGGAGAGGGCGACAAGGGGAGAGGGCGACAAGGGGAGAGGGCGACAAGGGGAGAGGGCGACAAGGGGAGAGGGCGACAAGGGGAGAGGGCGACAAGGGGAGAGGGCGACAAGGGGAGAGGGCGACAAGGGGAGAGGGCGACAAGGGGAGAGGGCGACAAGGGGAGAGGGCGACAAGGGGAGAGGGCGACAAGGGGAGAGGGCGACAAGGGGAGAGGGCGACAAGGGGAGAGGGCGACAAGGGGAGAGGGCGACCAAGGGGAGAGGGCGACAAGGGGAGAGGGCGACCAAGGGGAGAGGGCGACGCAAGGGGAGAGGGCGACGCAAGGGGAGAGGGCGACGCAAGGGGAGAGGGCGACGCAAGGGGAGAGGGCGACGCAAGGGGAGAGGGCGACGCAAGGGGAGAGGGCGACGCAAGGGGAGAGGGCGACGCAAGGGGAGAGGGCGACGCAAGGGGAGAGGGCGACGCAAGGGGAGAGGGCGACGCAAGGGGAGAGGGCGACGCAAGGGGAGAGGGCGACGCAAGGGGAGAGGGCGACGCAAGGGGAGAGGGCGACGCAAGGGGAGAGGGCGACGCAAGGGGAGAGGGCGACGCAAGGGGAGAGGGCGACGCAAGGGGAGAGGGCGACGCAAGGGGAGAGGGCGACGCAAGGGGAGAGGGCGACGCAAGGGGAGAGGGCGACGCAAGGGGAGAGGGCGACGCAAGGGGAGAGGGCGACGCAAGGGGAGAGGGCGACGCAAGGGGAGAGGGCGACGCAAGGGGAGAGGGCGACGCAAGGGGAGAGGGCGACGCAAGGGGAGAGGGCGACGCAAGGGGAGAGGGCGACGCAAGGGGAGAGGGCGACGCAAGGGGAGAGGGCGACGCAAGGGGAGAGGGCGACGCAAGGGGAGAGGGCGACGCAAGGGGAGAGGGCGACGCAAGGGGAGAGGGCGACGCAAGGGGAGAGGGCGACGCAAGGGGAGAGGGCGACGCAAGGGGAGAGGGGCGACGCAAGGGGAGAGGGCGACGCAAGGGGAGAGGGCGACGCAAGGGGAGAGGGCGACGCAAGGGGAGAGGGCGACGCAAGGGGAGAGGGCGACGCAAGGGGAGAGGGCGACGCAAGGGAGAGGGCGACGCAAGGGGAGAGGGCGACGCAAGGGGAGAGGGCGACGCAAGGGGAGAGGGCGACGCAAGGGGAGAGGGCGACGCAAGGGGAGAGGGCGACGCAAGGGGAGAGGGCGACGCAAGGGGAGAGGGCGACGCAAGGGGAGAGGGCGACGCAAGGGGAGAGGGCGACGCAAGGGGAGAGGGCGACGCAAGGGGAGAGGGCGACGCAAGGGGAGAGGGCGACGCAAGGGGAGAGGGCGACGCAAGGGGAGAGGGCGACGCAAGGGGAGAGGGCGACGCAAGGGGAGAGGGCGACGCAAGGGGAGAGGGCGACGCAAGGGGAGAGGGCGACGCAAGGGGAGAGGGCGACGCAAGGGGAGAGGGCGACAAGGGGAGAGGGCGACAAGGGAGAGGGCGACAAGGGGAGAGGGCGACAAGGGGAGAGGGCGACAAGGGGAGAGGGCGACAAGGGGAGAGGGCGACAAGGGGAGAGGGCGACAAGGGGAGAGGGCGACAAGGGGAGAGGGCGACAAGGGGAGAGGGCGACAAGGGGAGAGGGCGACAAGGGGAGAGGGCGACAAGGGGAGAGGGCGACAAGGGGAGAGGGCGACAAGGGGAGAGGGCGACAAGGGGAGAGGGCGACAAGGGGAGAGGGCGACAAGGGGAGAGGGCGACAAGGGGAGAGGGCGACAAGGGGAGAGGGCGACAAGGGGAGAGGGCGACAAGGGGAGAGGGCGACAAGGGGAGAGGGCGACAAGGGGGAGAGGGCGACAAGGGGAGAGGGCGACAAGGGGAGAGGGCGACAAGGGGAGAGGGCGACAAGGGAGAGGGCGACAAGGGGAGAGGGCGACAAGGGGAGAGGGCGACAAGGGGAGAGGGCGACAAGGGGAGAGGGCGACAAGGGGAGAGGGCGACAAGGGGAGAGGGCGACAAGGGGAGAGGGCGACAAGGGGAGAGGGCGACAAGGGGAGAGGGCGACAAGGGGAGAGGGCGACAAGGGGAGAGGGCGACAAGGGGAGAGGGCGACAAGGGGAGAGGGCGACAAGGGGAGAGGGCGACAAGGGGAGAGGGCGACAAGGGGAGAGGGCGACAAGGGAGAGGGCGACAAGGGGAGAGGGCGACAAGGGGAGAGGGCGACAAGGGGAGAGGGCGACAAGGGGAGAGGGCGACAAGGGGAGAGGGCGACAAGGGGAGAGGGCGACAAGGGGAGAGGGCGACAAGGGGAGAGGGCGACAAGGGGAGAGGGCGACAAGGGGAGAGGGCGACAAGGGGAGAGGGCGACAAGGGGAGAGGGCGACAAGGGGAGAGGGCGACAAGGGGAGAGGGCGACAAGGGGAGAGGGCGACAAGGGGAGAGGGCGACAAGGGGAGAGGGCGACAAGGGGAGAGGGCGACAAGGGGAGAGGGCGACAAGGGGAGAGGGCGACAAGGGGAGAGGGCGACAAGGGGAGAGGGCGACAAGGGGAGAGGGCGACAAGGGGAGAGGGCGACAAGGGGAGAGGGCGACAAGGGGAGAGGGCGACAAGGGGAGAGGGCGACAAGGGGAGAGGGCGACAAGGGGAGAGGGCGACAAGGGGAGAGGGCGACAAGGGGAGAGGGCGACAAGGGGAGAGGGCGACAAGGGGAGAGGGCGACAAGGGGAGAGGGCGACAAGGGGAGAGGGCGACAAGGGGAGAGGGCGACAAGGGGAGAGGGCGACAAGGGGAGAGGGCGACAAGGGGAGAGGGCGACAAGGGGAGAGGGCGACAAGGGGAGAGGCGACAAGGGGAGAGGGCGACAAGGGGAGAGGGCGACAAGGGGAGAGGGCGACAAGGGGAGAGGGCGACAAGGGGAGAGGGCGACAAGGGGAGAGGGCGACAAGGGGAGAGGGCGACAAGGGGAGAGGGCGACAAGGGGAGAGGGCGACAAGGGGAAAGGGCGACAAGGGGAGAGGGCGACAAGGGGAGAGGGCGACAAGGGGAGAGGGCGACAAGGGAGAGGGCGACAAGGGGAGAGGGCGACAAGGGGAGAGGGCGACAAGGGAGAGGGCGACAAGGGGAGAGGGCGACAAGGGGAGAGGGCGACAAGGGGAGAGGGCGACAAGGGGAGAGGGCGACAAGGGGAGAGGGCGACAAGGGGAGAGGGCGACAAGGGGAGAGGGCGACAAGGGGGAGAGGGCGACAAGGGGAGAGGGCGACAAGGGGAGAGGGCGACAAGGGGAGAGGGCGACAAGGGGAGAGGGCGACAAGGGGAGAGGGCGACAAGGGGAGAGGGCGACAAGGGGAGAGGGCGACAAGGGGAGAGGGCGACAAGGGGAGAGGGCGACAAGGGGAGAGGGCGACAAGGGGAGAGGGCGACAAGGGGAGAGGGCGACAAGGGGAGAGGGCGACAAGGGGAGAGGGCGACAAGGGGAGAGGGCGACAAGGGGAGAGGGCGACAAGGGGAGAGGGCGACAAGGGGAGAGGGCGACAAGGGGAGAGGGCGACAAGGGGAGAGGGCGACAAGGGGAGAGGGCGACAAGGGGAGAGGGCGACAAGGGGAGAGGGCGACAAGGGGAGAGGGCGACAAGGGGAGAGGGCGACAAGGGGAGAGGGCGACAAGGGGAGAGGGCGACAAGGGGAGAGGGCGACAAGGGGAGAGGGCGACAAGGGGAGAGGGCGACAAGGGGAGAGGGCGACAAGGGGAGAGGGCGACAAGGGGAGAGGGCGACAAGGGGAGAGGGCGACAAGGGGAGAGGGCGACAAGGGGAGAGGGCGACAAGGGGAGAGGGCGACAAGGGGAGAGGGCGACAAGGGGAGAGGGCGACAAGGGGAGAGGGGGACAAGGGGAGAGGGGCGACAAGGGGAGAGGGGGACAAGGGGAGAGGGGGACAAGGGGAGAGGGGGAAGGGGAGAGGGGGAAGGGGAGAGGGGGAAGGGGAGAGGGGGAAGGGGAGAGGGGAAGGGGAAGGGAGAGGGAGAAGGGAAGGGGAGAGGGGAGAAGGGGAGAGGGGGAAGGGGAGAGGGGGAAGGGGAGAGGGGAAAGGGGAGAGGGGGAAGGGGAGAGGGCGACAGGGGAGAGGGGGAAGGGGAGAGGGGGAAGGGGAGAGGGGGAAGGGGGAGAGGGGAAGGGGAGAGGGGGAAGGGGAGAGGGGGAAGGGGAGAGGGGGAAGGGGGAGAGGGGGAAGGGAGAGGGGGAAGGGGAGAGGGGGAAGGGGGAGAGGGGAAGGGGAGAGGGGAAGGGGAGAGGGGGAAGGGGAGTGTGTGGCGGGGTGAGTGTGTGGTGGGGGGGGGGTGAGTGTGTGATTGGGGGGAGGGGTGAGTGAGAGAGTTTGGGGGGTGGGGGGGCTCCACCTTTGACCTCTGACACTAACGCCCCTTCCTCCTCCTCCTCTCCTCAGGCGGACCCCCCTCACGGCCTCTCCTACAGGATCGGACGGACCCTCACTCACAACCCCGCACCACCGCCACACGGACAAGGCTACGGACATCCCGGTTGAACAGCTCGCACCAGCCCGGACCCCCCCCCCTCTACCTCAACACCGCCAGAGGGGGATGAGGGGCTAGGGGAGAGAGAGAGAGAGAGCCCCCTCCT
>NW_027599556.1:0-5000 GCF_964194155.1 Cetorhinus maximus
AAGTGTTTTCCAGAGAAATGGTTAACCAATTGGACTTAGTCTCTGGCGGAGAGACAAAGTGTTTTCAAGAGAAATGGATAACCAATTGGACTTAGTCTCTGGCAGAGAGGCAAAGTGTTTTCACGAGAAATGGTTAACCAATTGGACTTAGTCTCTGGCAGAGAGGCAAAGTGTTTTCAAGAGAAATGGTTAACCAATTGGACTTAGTCTCTGGCGGAGAGACAAAGTGTTATCAAGAGAAATGGTTAACCAATTGGACTTAGTCTCTGGCAGAGAGGCAAAGTGTTTTCAAGAGAAATGGTTAACCAATTGGACTTGGTCTCTGGCAGAGAGGCAAAGTGTTTTCAAGAGAAATGGTTAACCAATTGGACTTAGTCTCTGGCGGAGAGACAAAGTGTTTTGAAGAGAAATGGTTAACCAATTGGACTTGGTCTCTGAACGGCAGGCAAATTGTGGCCTTGAGAAATGATTAACCAATTGGACTTAGTCTCTGGCGGAGAGGCAAAGTGTTTTCTCGAGAAATAATTAACCAATGAGGCCAATGGACCTCGGGTTGCATTGGCAGGCCGGGCAATGAGGCTCTTGGGCCCGCGAGAGCAAAATCCGTGCACAGACGGAAGTCCATGAGGTCAGATCCGAGGCCTTTACCCGGCACCCGGTGGGGGTATTCCCGCAGAGAGTAGCGAATCTGCCCGGCGACGGGTCAAGTTGCAATTTCTGGCATGCCACTCATGGAGCTGGTTAATGAGTTCCCCGCGGAAGTCCCGATGAGGAAAGGGCAAAATGGCGTTTTGCGGGCTTTGGGGCCTCTTCGTCGGTAGGACTACCGCCCGACCTTACGGTTGGAATTGTCGGCAGGGGAGGTTGGCGGGGTACCTGCAGAATAGTAGGAGGTGGCAAATCGAGAATCGGTCGACATCGCCAAAAACCTTCTCGAGCCTCCAGGTCTGCAGGGACCGACCCAGGCTGCCGCCAAACCGACCGAGAGGCCCTGCCGGCGGCCATTTTTGGCCATTTTCGGCATTTTTCGCCTCTTTCGGCCGGGATGGAAAAGCGGCGGCCTGAAGCCCGGGCCTGCCCGGGGAGGCCTCCTAATCGCCCGGGGGACCGGATTTGCCCCGGTGAGAGCCCCCGAAACGTCCCGAAGCCGGCCGGGAAGGCGGCCAAGGGCGAAGCACCTCGCATTGCGTTGGCAGGCCGTGCAAAGTGGCCTCCGGGCCCGCGAGACAATGCAGGGTGCCCTCGGTGTGCCCCTGAGAAATGGTTAACCAAACGAAGGACAGTGCGGCTCGGATTGCATTGGCAGGCCGTGCAAAGGGGCCCCCGGGCCCGCGAGACGTTACAGATTGCCCTCGGTGAGCCCCTGAGAAATGGTTAACCAATTGGACTTAGTCTCTGGCAGAGAGACAAAGTGTTTTCACGAGAAATGGTTAACCAATTGGACTTAGTCTCTGGCAGAGAGGCAAAGTGTTTTCAAGAGAAATGGTTAACCAATTGGACTTAGTCTCTGGCGGAGAGACAAAGTGTTTTCCAGAGAAATGGATAACCAATTGGACTTAGTCTCTGGCAGAGAGGCAAAGTGTTTTCACGAGAAATGGTTAACCAATTGGACTTAGTCTCTGGCAGAGAGGCAAAGTGTTTTCAAGAGAAATGGTTAACCAATTGGACTTAGTCTCTGGCAGAGAGGCAAAGTGTTTTCCAGAGAAATGGTTAACCAATTGGACTTAGTCTCTGAACGGCAGGCAAATTGTGGCCTTGAGAAATGATTAACCAATTGGACTTAGTCTCTGGCGGAGAGGCAAAGTGTTTTCTCGAGAAATAATTAACCAATGAGGCCAATGGACCTCGGGTTGCATTGGCAGGCCGGGCAATGTGGCTCTTGGGCCCGCGAGAGCAAAATCCGTGCACAGACGGAAGTCCATGAGGTCAGATCCGAGGCCTTTACCCGGCACCCGGTGGGGGTATTCCCGCAGAGAGTAGCGAATCTGCCCGGCGACGGGTCAAGTTGCAATTTCTGGCATGCCACTCCTGGAGCTGGTTCATGAGTTCCCCTCGGAAGTCCCGATGAGGAAAGGGCAAAATGGCGTTTTGCGGGCTTTTAGGGCCTCCTGGACGGTAGGACTACCGCCCGACCTTACGGTTGGAATTGTTGGCAGGGGAGGTTGGCGGGGTACCTGCAGAATAGTAGGAGGTGGCAAATCGAGAATCGGTCGACATCGCCAAAAACCTTCTCGAGCCTCCAGGTCTGCAGGGACCGACCCAGGCTGCCGCCAAACCGACCGACAGGCCCTGCCGGCGGCCATTTTTGGCCATTTTCGGCATTTTTCGCCTCTTTCGGCCGGGATGGAAAAGCGGCGGCCTGAAGCCCGGGCCTGCCCGGGGAGGCCTCCTAATCGCCCGGGGGACCGGATTTGCCCCGGTGAGAGCCCCCGAAACGTCCCGAAGCCGGCCGGGAAGGCGGCCAAGGGCGAAGCACCTCGCATTGCGTTGGCAGGCCGTGCAAAGTGGCCTCCGGGCCCGCGAGACAATGCAGGGTGCCCTCGGTGTGCCCCTGAGAAATGGTTAACCAAACGAAGGACAGTGCGGCTCGGATTGCATTGGCAGGCCGTGCAAAGGGGCCCCCGGGCCCGCGAGACGTTACAGATTGCCCTCGGTGAGCCCCTGAGAAATGGTTAACCAATTGGACTTAGTCTCTGGCAGAGAGGCAAAGTGTTTTCAAGAGAAATGGTTAACCAATTGGACTTAGTCTCTGGCGGAGAGACAAAGTGTTTTCAAGAGAAATGGTTAACCAATTGGACTTAGTCTCTGGCAGAGAGGCAAAGTGTTTTCAAGAGAAATGATTAACCAATTGGACTTAGTCTCTGGCGGAGAGACAAAGTGTTTTCACGAGAAATGGTTAACCAATTGGACTTAGTCTCTGGCAGAGAGGCAGAGAGGCAAAGTGTTTTCACGAGAAATGGTTAACCAATTGGACTTAGTCTCTGGCAGAGAGGCAAAGTGTTTTCAAGAGAAATGGTTAACCAATTGGACTTAGTCTCTGGCAGAGAGGCAAAGTGTTTTCCAGAGAAATGGTTAACCAATTGGACTTTGTCGCTGGCGGAGAGACAAAGTGTTTTCACGAGAAATGGTTAACCAATTGGACTTAGTCTCTGGCAGAGAGGCAAAGTGTTTTCACGAGAAATGGTTAACCAATTGGACTTAGTCTCTGGCAGAGAGGCAAAGTGTTTTCAAGAGAAATGGTTAACCAATTGGACTTGGTCTCTGAACGGCAGGCAAATTGTGGCCTTGAGAAATGATTAACCAATTGGACTAAGTCTCTGGCGGAGAGACAAAGTGTTTTCACGAGAAATGGTTAACCAATTGGACTTAGTCTCTGGCAGAGAGGCAAAGTGTTTTCAAGAGAAATGGTTAACCAATTGGACTTAGTCTCTGGCGGAGAGACAAAGTGTTTTCAAGAGAAATGGTTAACCAATTGGACTTAGTCTCTGGCAGAGAGGCAGAGAGGCAAAGTGTTTTCAAGAGAAATGGTTAACCAATTGGACTTGGTCTCTGAACGGCAGGCAAATTGTGGCCTTGAGAAATGATTAACCAATTGGACTAAGTCTCTGGCGGAGAGACAAAGTGTTTTCACGAGAAATGGTTAACCAATTGGACTTAGTCTCTGGCAGAGAGGCAAAGTTTTTTCAAGAGAAATGGTTAACCAATTGGACTTAGTCTCTGGCAGAGAGGCAAAGTGTTTTCAAGAGAAATGGTTAACCAATTGGACTTGGTCTCTGAACGGCAGGCAAATTGTGGCCTTGAGAAATGATTAACCAATTGGACTTAGTCTCTGGCGCAGAGACAAAGTGTTTTCACGAGAAATGGTTAACCAATTGGACTTAGTCTCTGGCAGAGAGACAAAGTGTTTTCACGAGAAATGGGTAACCAATTGGACTTAGTCTCTGAACGGCAGGTAAACTGTGGCCATGAGAAATGGTTAACCAATTGGACTTCGTCTCTGGCAGAGAGGCAAAGTGTTTTCAAGAGAAATGGTTAACCAATTGGACTTAGTCTCTGGCGGAGAGGCAAAGTGTTTTCACGAGAAATGGTTAACCAATTGGACTTAGTCTCTGAACGGCAGGCAAATTGCGGCCATGAGAAATGGTTAACCAATTGGACTTAGTCTCTGGCAGAGAGTCAAAGTGTTTTCCTGAGAAATGGTTAACCAATTGGACTTAGTCTCTGGCGGAGAGGCAAAGTGTTTCCCGTTGTAATGGTTGGCCAATGCACTTCGGATTGCGTTGGTAGGCCGTGGAAAGTGGCTCTTGGGCCCGCGAGAGCAAAATCCGTGCGCAGACGGAAGTCCATGAGGTCAGATCCGAGGCCTTTACCCGGCACCCGGTGGGGGTATTCCCGCAGAGAGTAGCGGGTGTGCCCGGCGACGGGTCAAGTTGCAATTTCTGGCATACCACTCCTGGAGCTCGTTAATGAGTTCCCCTCGGAAGTCCCGATGAGAAAATGGCAAAATGGCGTTTTGCGGGCTTTGGGGCCTCTTCGTCGGTAGGACTACCGCCCGACCTTACGGTTGCAATTGTTGGCAGGGGAGGTTGGCGGGGTACCCGGAGATTTTCGGGGACACGATTTTCAGAACATTTTCAGACAACGGTCACACTTTAAAAATGCCCAGAAAAGTGCGACTTTGAGGGTGGTAAGCGTTTTCAAATAGAATACCTTTCAAAGAGCTCTCGGAAGTCCTATATGAGGATTTAAGATGAATTTGTGCGGGCTTTCCGAACTCCGTTGTCGGTCTGAAATATCGGCCAGGGTCCAGACCGGTGGTAACCCTGGTTTAATAAACATGGCGTGTGGCGAAAAGAACAGACAAAATGACAAAGTGTCAAATATATATATATATATACATGTGTATTTATGAACAAAAAAAATCACAAAGTGTCACCTGGCGGTGTACTTGATGATGAAAAATAAAAATACAAAGTCTGTTCACAGGCACCTTTGGGGCG
>NW_027599556.1:17500-24849 GCF_964194155.1 Cetorhinus maximus
CCCATCAGTTTCCAGGGGCTAAGTACATGTGGGTAAATGGTTAACCAGTTAGCAGGCAGAGCAGCCGGCCGGCAATTAGAGCCGCCCGCCCGCTAATCAGGGTGCAGTTAGGTGCAGAACAGCCCATCAGTTTCCAGGGGCTAAGTACATGTGGGTAAATGGTTAACCAGTTAGCAGGCAGAGCAGCCGGCCGGCAATTAGAGCCGCCCGCCCGCTAATCAGGGTGCAGTTAGGTGCAGAACAGCCCATCAGTTTCCAGGGGCTAAGTACATGTGGGTAAATGGTGAACCAGTTAGCAGGCAGAGCAGCCGGCCGGCAATTAGAGCCGCCCGCCCGCTAATCAAGGTGCAGTTAGGTGCAGAACAGCCCATCAGCTCCAGGGGCTAAGTACATGTGGGTCAATGGTTAACCAGTTAGCAGGCAGAGCAGCCGGCCGGTAATTAGAGCCGCCCGCCCGCCCGCTAATAAGGGTGCAGTTTGGTGCAGAACAGCCCATCAGCTTCCAGGGGCTAAGGACATGTGGGTAAATGGTGAACCAGTTAGCAGGCAGGGCAGCCGGCCGGCCGGTAATTAGAGCCGGCCGCCTGTCCGCCCGCTAATAAGGGTGCAGTATGGTGCAGAACAGCCCATCAGTTTCAAGGGGCTAAGTACATGTGGGTAAATGGTTAACCAGTTAGCAGGCAGGGCAGCCGGCCGGCCGGTAATTAGAGCCGTCCGCCTGTCCGCCCGCTAATAAGGGTGCAGTTAGGTGCAGAACAGCCCCTCTGTTTCCAGGGGCTAAGTACATGTGGGTCAATGGTTAACCAGTTAGCAGGCAATGCAGCCGGCCGGCAATTACAGCCGCCCGCCCGCTAATCAGGGTGCAGTTAGGTGCAGAACAGCCCATCAGCTTCCAGGGGCTAAGGACATGTGGGTAAATGGTTAACCAGTCAGCAGGCAGAGCAGCCGGCCGGCAATTAGAGCCGCCCGCCCGCTAATCAGGGTGCAGATAGGTGCAGAACAGCCCATCATTTTCCAGGGGCTAAGTACATGTGGGTAAATGGTTAACCAGTTAGCAGGCAGGGCAGCCGGCCGGCCGGTAATTAGAGCCGCCCGCCCGGTGATAAGGGTGCAGTTAGGTGCCGGCCAGCCCAGCAGCTCCAGGGGCTATGTACATGTGGGTAAATGGTGAACCAGTTAGCAGGCAGGGCAGCCGGCCGGCCGGTAATTAGAGCCGCCCGCCCGGTGATAAGGGTGCAGTTAGGTGCCGGCCAGCCCAGCAGCTCCAGGGGCTAAGTACATGCGGGTAAATGGTTAACCAGTTAGCAGGCAGGGCAGCCGGCCGGCAATTAGAGCCGCCCGCCCGCTAATCAGGGTGCAGTTCGGTGCAGAACAGCCCATCAGCTCCAGGGGCTAAGTACATGTGGGTAAATGGTTAACCAGTTAGCAGGCAGGGCAGCCGGCCGGTAATTAGAGCCGACCTCCCGGCCATTACGGGTGCAGTTAGGTGCCGACCAGCCCAGCAGCTCCAGGGGCTAAGTACATGTGGGTAAATGATTAACCAGTTAGCAGGCAGGGCAGCCGGCCGGTAATTAGAGCCGACCTCCCGGCCATAGGGCTGCAGTTAGGTGCCGACCAGCCCAGCAGCTCCAGGGGCTAAGTACATGTGGGTAAATGATGAACCAGTTAGCAGGCAGGGCAGCCGGCCGCTAATTACAGCCGCCCGCCCGCTAGTAAGGGTGCAGTTAGGTGCAGGACAGCCCATCAGTTTCCAGGGGCTAAGTACATGTGGGTAAATGGTTAACCAGTTAGCAAGGCAGGGCAGCCGGCCGGCCGGTAATTAGAGCCGGCCGCCTGTCCGCCCGCTAGTAAGGGTGCAGTTAGGTGCAGAACAGCCCATCAGTTTCCAGGGGCTAAGTACATGTGGGTAAAAGGTTAACCAGTTAGCAGGCAGGGCAGCCGGCCGGTAATTACAGCCGCCCGCCCGCTAATAAGGGTGCAGTTAGGTGCAGAACAGCCCATCAGTTTCCAGGGGCTAAGTACATGTGGGTAAATGGTTAACCAGTTAGCAAGGCAGGGCAGCCGGCCGGCCGGTAATTAGAGCCGGCCGCCTGTCCGCCCGCCAGTAAGGGTGCAGTGAGTTGCAGAACAGCCCATCAGTTTCCAGGGGCTAAGTACATGTGGGTAAATGGTTAACCAGTTAGCAGGCAGCGCAGCCGGCCGGGAATTACAGCCGGCCGCCTGTCCGCCCGCTAATAAGGGTGCAGTTAGGTGCAGGACAGCCCATCAGTTTCCAGGGGCTAAGTACATGTGGGTCAATGGTGAACCAGTTAGCAGGCAGAGCAGCCGGCCGGCAATTAGAGCCGCCCGCCCGCTAATCAGGGTGCAGTTAGGTGCAGGACAGCCCATCAGTTTCCAGGGGCTAAGTACATGTGGGTAAATGGTTAACCAGTTAGCAGGCAGGGCAGCCGGCCGGCCGGTAATTAGAGCCGGCCGCCTGTCCGCCCACTAATAAGGGTGCAGTTAGGTGCAGAACAGCCCCTCAGTTTCCAGGGGCTAAGTACATGTGGGTCAATGGTTAACCAGTAAGCAGGCAGAGCAGCCGGCCGGCAATTACAGCCGCCCGCCCGCTAATCAGGGTGCAGTTAGGTGCAGAACAGCCCATCAGCTTCCAGGGGCTAAGTACATGTGGGTAAATGGTGAACCAGTTAGCAGGCAGGGCAGCCGGCCGGCCGGTAATTAGAGCCGGCCGCCTGTCCGCCCGCTAATAAGGGTGCAGTTAGGTGCAGAACAGCCCCTCAGTTTCCAGGGGCTAAGTACATGTGGGTCAATGGTTAACCAGTTAGCAGGCAGAGCAGCCGGCCGGCAATTAGAGCCGCCCGCCCGCTAATCAGGGTGCAGTTAGGTGCAGAACAGCCCATCAGTATCCAGGGGCTAAGTACATGTGGGTAAAGGGTTTACCAGTTAGCAGGCAGGGCAGCCGGCCGGCCGGCAATTAGTGCCGACCTCCCGGCAACAAGGGTGCAGTTAGGGCGCCGACCAGCCCAGCAGCTCCAGGGGCTAAGTATATGTGAGTAAATGGTTGACCAGTTAAGCAGGCATAGCAGCCGGCCGGTAAGCGGAGCGTCCCGCCCCGTAATACGGGTGCAGTTAGCTGCAGAACACACCGGCAGGTCCAGGGACGAAGTACTTGGACGGGGAAACGGTTAACCAGTTAACAGGCAGGGCAGCCGTACGGGCAGTAGAGCCGCCCGCCCCGTAATACGGGTGCAGTTCGCGGCAGACCAGCCCCGCAGCTCAAAAGTCTAAGTGGAGAACGGGGAACCGGTTGACCGGTGAGCCGAAGCATGCCAGCAGGCAGGGAAGGTGCAAAAAGGGCCGATAAGACCGAACCGGCACGAGTAACAGGCTGCCGGGGGCGGGTTCCCAGCAAACCAGGTGAGGGGGCGTGGCCGGAGGCCGCGCAGGAGAGCCGCCCGCCCGTGAGTACGGTTAGAGGCAGCAGCGGGCTTCCCCAGCAGGGCAGAAGCCGAAGTGCAGGGAGCGAAATGGTTAACCAGCGAGCAGGCAGCATTCCGGCAGGGCTGGAGGGCGAAAAACGGCGTAAAATAACGGACCGGCAGGAGGAAATGGCTGCCGGGGGGCGGACCCAGAGCCCCCACGTGAGGGGGCGGTTCGGGTGGCAGAGCCGCGCATGCGCGGTTGGAAAACGCGTCACGTCGGAGCAGGGTGAAATCATTAACCAGTCGGCCGCTTCGGCGTCGGCTGGCCGGGCCGAGGAGGGTCGGACCGGGGAAAGGTTCCCGGTTTCGTGTCCGTCGGGTGGTCCCGAGTGCGGCAGGAAAAAATCCGGAATCCTGGGAGCCTTTTTTAAAAAAGAACCGGTCCGGGATGGGGTCGGATTTGGAAGCGTTTGCGGGGCCTAGGTGCCTCTTCGTCGGCATGACTACCGGACGGTCACCCGCCGATCGGCATTTGCGATTTGTTGGCTGGGGAGGTTGGCGGGGTACCTGCAGAATAGTAGGAGGTGGCAAATCGAGAATCGGTCGACATCGCCAAGTGCCTTCTCGAGCCTCCAGGTCTGCAGGGACCGACCCAGGCTGCCCCCAAACCGACCGCGAGGCCGTGCCGGGCGGCCATTTTTGGCCATTTTCGGCATTTTTCGCGTCTTTCGGTAGGTCACGGAAAGCGGCGGCCTGAAGCCCGGGCGTGCCCGGGGAAGGCTCCCCTTCGCCCGCGGGACCGGATTTGCCCCGGAAACGTCCCGAAGCCGGCCGGGAAGGCGGTTTCGAGGGCGAAGCACCTCCGATTGCCTTCGCAAGGCCGGGGAAAGTGGCCCCTGGGCCCGGGAGAGCAAAATCCGTGCGAGGACGGAAGCCCATGAGGTCAGATCCGAGGCTCTTACCCGGCGCCCGGTGGGGGTATTCCCGCAAAGAGCAGCGAGTGCGCCCGGCGACGGGTCAAGTTGCAATTTCTGGCATGCCACTCCTGGAGCTGGTTCATGAGTTCCCCTCGGAAGTCCCGATGAGGAAAGGGCAAAATGGCGTTTTGCGGGCTTTGGGGCCTCTTCGTCGGTAGGACTACCGCCCGACCTTACGGTTGGAATTGTCGGCAGGGGAGGTTGGCGGGGTACCTGCAGAATAGTAGGAGGTGGCAAATCGAGAATCGGTCGACCTCGCCAAACGCCTTCTCGAGCCTCCAGGTCTGCAGGGACCGACCCAGGCTGCCGCCAAACCGACCGAGAGGCCCTGCCGGCGGCCATTATTGGCCATTTTCGGCATTTTTCGCCTCTTTCGGCCGGGATGGAAAAGCGGCGGCCTGAAGCCCGGGCCTGCCCGGGGAGGCCTCCTAATCGCCCGGGGGACCGGATTTGCCCCGGTGAGAGCCCCCGAAACGTCCCGAAGCCGGCCGGGAAGGCGGCCAAGGGCGAAGCACCTCGGCTTGCATTCGCTGGCCGTGCAAAGTGGCCTCCGGGCCCGCGAGACAATGCAGGGTGCCCTCGGTGTGCCCCTGAGAAATGGTTAACCAAACGAAGGACAGTGCGCCTCGGATTGCATTGGCAGGCCGTGCAAAGGGGCCACCGGGCCCGCGAGACGTTACAGATTGCCCTCGGTGTGCCCCTGAGAAATGGTTAACCAATTGGACTTAGTCTCTGGCAGAGAGGCAAAGTGTTTTCAAGAGAAATGGTTAACCAATTGGACTTAGTCTCTGAACGGCAGGCAAATTGTGGCCTTGAGAAATGATTAACCAATTGGACTTAGTCTCTGGCGGAGAGGCAAAGTGTTTTCTCGAGAAATAATTAACCAATGAGGCCAATGGACCTCGGGTTGCATTGGCAGGCCGGGCAATGTGGCTCTTGGGCCCGCGAGAGCAAAATCCGTGCACAGACGGAAGTCCATGAGGTCAGATCCGAGGCCTTTACCCGGCACCCGGTGGGGGTATTCCCGCAGAGAGTAGCGAATCTGCCCGGCGACGGGTCAAGTTGCAATTTCTGGCATGCCACTCCTGGAGCTGGTTCATGAGTTCCCCTCGGAAGTCCCGATGAGGAAAGGGCAAAATGGCGTTTTGCGGGCTTTTAGGGCCTCCTGGACGGTAGGACTACCGCCCGACCTTACGGTTGGAATTGTTGGCAGGGGAGGTTGGCGGGGTACCTGCAGAATAGTAGGAGGTGGCAAATCGAGAATCGGTCGACATCGCCAAAAACCTTCTCGAGCCTCCAGGTCTGCAGGGACCGACCCAGGCTGCCGCCAAACCGACCGACAGGCCCTGCCGGCGGCCATTTTTGGCCATTTTCGGCATTTTTCGCCTCTTTCGGCCGGGATGGAAAAGCGGCGGCCTGAAGCCCGGGCCTGCCCGGGGAGGCCTCCTAATCGCCCGGGGGACCGGATTTGCCCCGGTGAGAGCCCCCGAAACGTCCCGAAGCCGGCCGGGAAGGCGGCCAAGGGCGAAGCACCTCGGATTGCATTGGCAGGCCGTGCAAAGTGGCCTCCGGGCCCGCGAGACAATGCAGGGTGCCCTCGGTGTGCCCCTGAGAAATGGTTAACCAAACGAAGGACAGTGCGCCTCGGATTGCATTGGCAGGCCGTGCAAAGGGGCCCCCGGGCCCGCGAGACGTTACAGGTTGCCCTCGGTGTGCCCCTGAGAAATGGTTAACCAATTGGACTTAGTCTCTGGCAGAGAGACAAAGTGTTTTCACGAGAAATGGTTAACCAATTGGACTTAGTCTCTGGCAGAGAGGCAAAGTGTTTTCAAGAGAAATGGTTAACCAATTGGACTTAGTCTCTGGCAGAGAGGCAAAGTGTTTTCCAGAGAAATGGTTAACCAATTGGACTTAGTCTCTGAACGGCAGGCAAATTGTGGCCTTGAGAAATGATTAACCAATTGGACTTAGTCTCTGGCGGAGAGGCAAAGTGTTTTCTCGAGAAATAATTAACCAATGAGGCCAATGGACCTCGGGTTGCATTGGCAGGCCGGGCAATGTGGCTCTTGGGCCCGCGAGAGCAAAATCCGTGCACAGACGGAAGTCCATGAGGTCAGATCCGAGGCCTTTACCCGGCACCCGGTGGGGGTATTCCCGCAGAGAGTAGCGAATCTGCCCGGCGACGGGTCAAGTTGCAATTTCTGGCATGCCACTCCTGGAGCTGGTTCATGAGTTCCCCTCGGAAGTCCCGATGAGGAAAGGGCAAAATGGCGTTTTGCGGGCTTTTAGGGCCTCCTGGACGGTAGGACTACCGCCCGACCTTACGGTTGGAATTGTTGGCAGGGGAGGTTGGCGGGGTACCTGCAGAATAGTAGGAGGTGGCAAATCGAGAATCGGTCGACATCGCCAAAAACCTTCTCGAGCCTCCAGGTCTGCAGGGACCGACCCAGGCTGCCGCCAAACCGACCGACAGGCCCTGCCGGCGGCCATTTTTGGCCATTTTCGGCATTTTTCGCCTCTTTCGGCCGGGATGGAAAAGCGGCGGCCTGAAGCCCGGGCCTGCCCGGGGAGGCCTCCTAATCGCCCGGGGGACCGGATTTGCCCCGGTGAGAGCCCCCGAAACGTCCCGAAGCCGGCCGGGAAGGCGGCCAAGGGCGAAGCACCTCGGATTGCATTGGCAGGCCGTGCAAAGTGGCCTCCGGGCCCGCGAGACAATGCAGGGTGCCCTCGGTGTGCCCCTGAGAAATGGTTAACCAAACGAAGGACAGTGCGCCTCGGATTGCATTGGCAGGCCGTGCAAAGGGGCCCCCGGGCCCGCGAGACGTTACAGGTTGCCCTCGGTGTGCCCCTGAGAAATGGTTAACCAATTGGACTTAGTCTCTGGCAGAGAGGCAAAGTGTTTTCAAGAGAAATGGTTAACCAATTGGACTTAGTCTCTGGCAGAGAGGCA
>NW_027599557.1:0-24848 GCF_964194155.1 Cetorhinus maximus
GAGTGCAAGGCACTCAACACCTCACACTCAGCGTCTCAGCTCCTCGCACCCTCGACGCCTCACACTCATGGTCTCAGTGCCTCGCACTCAACACCTCATACTCAGCATCTCAGCGCCTCGCACTAAGCGTCTCAGCGCCTCGCACTCAACACCTCACACTCAGCGTCTCAGGGCCTCACACTCAACGTCTCAGCGCCTCGCACTCAGCATCTCAGTGCCTCGCTCAGCGGCTCAGCGCCTCACACTCAGTATCTCAGGGCCTCACACTCAACGTCTCAGCGCCTCGCACTCAGCGTCTCAGCGCCTCGCACTCAGTGTTTCAGTGCCTCGCCCTCCGCGCCTCGCACTCAGTGCCTCAGCGGCTTGCACTCAGCGCCTCGCACTCAGCACCTGAGCGCCTCGCACTCAAAGCCACACACTCAGCGTCTCAGGGCCTCGTACTCAGCGTCTCAGCGCCTATTACTCAGCGTCTCAGTGCCCCGCACTCAGCGCCTCACACTCAGCGTCTCTGCGCCTCGTACTCAGCGTCCCAGCGCCTCGCACTCAGCGTCTCTGCGCCTCATACTCAGCGTCCCAGCGCCTCGCACTCAGCGTCTCTGCGCCTCGTACTCAGCGTCCCAGCGCCTCGCACTCAGCGTCTTAGCGCCTCGCACTCAGCGTCTCAGTTGAGTACGAGGCGCTGAGACGCTGAGTGCGAGGCGCTGGGACGCTGAGTGCGAGGCGCTGAGGCGCTGAGTGTGTGTCGCTGAGACGCTGATTGCGAGACGCTGAGTGCGAGGCGCTGAGATGCTGAGTGCGAGGCGCTGAGACGCTGAGTCTGAGGCGCTGAGGCGCTGAGTGCGAGGCGCTGAGATGCTGAGTGCGAGGCGCTGAGACGCTGAGTGTGAGGCGCTGAGACGCTGAGTGTGAGGCGCTGAGTGCGAGGCGCTGAGGCACTGAGTGCGAGGCGCTGAGGCGCCGAGTGCGAGGCGCTGAGACGCCGAGTGCGAGGCGCTGAGACGCTGAGTGCGAGGCGCTGAGTGCGAGGCGCTGAGACGCTGAATGCAAGGCGCTGAGATGCTGAGTGCGAGTCGCTGAGACGCTGAGTGCGAGGCGCTGAGACGCCGAGTGCGAGGCGCTGAGACGCTGAGTGCCAGACACTGAGTGCGAGGCGCTGAGACGCTGAGTGCGAGGTGCTGAGACGTTGAGTGTGAGGCCCTGAGACGCTGAGTGCGAAGCGGTGAGGCGCTGAGTGCGAGGCGCTGAGTGCGAGGCGCTGTGGCGCTGAGTGCGAGGCACTGAGACGCTGGGTGTGGGACGCTGAGTGCGAGGCGCTGAGACACTGAGTGCAAGGCGCTGAGGCGCTGAGTGCGAGGCACTGAGACGCTTAGTGCGACGCGCTGAGTGAGAGGCGCTGAGACACTGAGTGTGAGACGCTGAGTGTGAGGCGCTGAGTGAGAGGTGCTGAGGCGCTAAGTGCGAGGCGCTGAGACGCTGAGTGCGAGGCGCTGGGACGCTGAGTACGAGGCGCTGAGACGCTGAGTGCCAGACACTGAGTGCGAGGCGCTGAGACGCTGAGTGCGAGGCACTGAGGCACTGAGTGCGAGGCGCTGAGGCGCTGAGTGCGAGGCGCTGAGACGCTGAGTGCGAGGTGCTGAGACGTTGAGTGTGAGGCCCTGAGACGCTGAGTGCGAAGCGGTGAGGCGCTGAGTGCGAGGCGCTGAGTGCGAGGCGCTGAGGCGCTGAGTGCGAGGCGCTGAGTGCGAGGCGCTGTGGCGCTGAGTGCGAGGCACTGAGACGCTGAGTGTGGGACGCTGAGTGCGAGGCGCTGAGACACTGAGTGCGAGGCGCTGAGGCGCTGAGTGTGGGACGCTGAGTGCGAGGCGCTGAGGCGCTGAGTGTGAGACGCTGAGTGCGAGGCGCTGAGTGTGAGGTGCTGAGGCGCTAAGTGCGAGGCGCTGAGACGCTGAGTGCGAGGCGCTGGGACGCTGAGTACGAGGCGCAGAGACGCTGAGTGTGAGGCGCTGAGTGCGAGGCGCTGAGACACTGAGTAAGAGGCACTGAGACGCTGAGTGCGAGGGGCTGGGATGCTGAGTGCGAGGCGCAGAGATGCTGAGTGCGAGGTGCTGAGGCGCTGAGTGCGAGGCGCTGAGACGCTGAGTGCGAGACGCTGAGTGCGAGGCGCTGAGACGCTGAGTGCGAGACGCTGAGTGCGAGATGCTGAGGCGCTGAGTGCGAGAGGCTGAGACGCGGAGTGTGAGGTGTTGAGTGCGAGGCGCTGAGACGCTGAGTGCGAGGCACTGAGACGCTGAGTGTGAGGCGTTGCACTCAACACCTCACACTCAGCGTCTCAGCTCCTCGCACTCTCAACGCCTCACACTCATGGTCTCAGTGCCTCGCACGCAACACCTCATACTCAGCATCTCAGCGCCTCGCACTAAGCGTCTCAGTGCCTCGCACGCAACACCTCACACTCAGCGTCTCAGGGCCTCACACTCAACGTCTCAGCGCCTCGCACTCAGCGTCTCAGTGCCTCGCCCTCCACGCTTCGCACTCAGTGCCTCAGCGTCTCGCACTCAGCGTCTCAGCGCCTCGCACTCAGCGTCCCAGCGCCTCACACTCAGCGTCTCAGGGCCTCACACTCAACGTCTCAGCGCCTCGCACTCAGCGTCTCAGTGCCTCGCACTCAGCGTCTCAGCGCCTCGCCCTCCGCGCCTCGCACTCAGTGCCTCAGCGGCTTGCACTCAGCGCCTCGCACTCAGCACCTGAGCGCCTCGCACTCAAAGCCACACACTCAGTGTCTCAGGGCCTCTCACTCAGCGTCTCAGCGCCTATTACTCAGCGTCTCAGCGCCTCGCACTCAGCGCCTCACGCTCAGCGTCTCTGCACCTCGTACTCAGCGTCCCAGTGCCTCGCACTCAGCGTCTCTGCGCCTCGTACTCAGCGTCCCAGCGCCTCGCACTCAGCGTCTCAGCGCCTCGCTCTCAGAGCCTCGCACTCAGCGTCCCAGCGCCTCGCGCTCAGCGGCTCAGCGCCTCACACTCAGCGTCTCAGGGCCTCACACTCAACGTCTCAGCGCCTCGCACTCAGCGTCTCAGTGCCTCGCACTCAGCGTCTCAGCGCCTCGCACTCAGCGTCTCGCACTCAGCTTCTCAGTGCCTCGCACTCAGCGTCTCAGCGCCTCGGCCTCCGCGCCTCGCACTCAGTACCTCAGCGGCTTGCACTCAGCGCCTCGCACTCAGCCCCTGAGCGCCTCGCACTCAAAGGCACACACTCAGCGTCTCAGAGCCTCGCACTCAGCATCTCAGCGCCTCATACTCAGTGTCTCTGCGCCTCGTACTCAGCGTCCCAGCTCCTCGCACTCAGCATCTCTGCACCTCGTACTCAGCGTCCCAGCGCCTCGCACTCAGCGTCTCAGCGCCTCGCACTCAGCGTCTCAGCGCCTCGTACTCAGCGTCTCAGTGCCTCGCACTCAGCTCCTCACACTCAGCGTCTCTGCGCCTCGTACTCAGCGTCCCAGCGCCTCGCACTCAGCGTCTCTGCGCCTCGTACTCCGTCCCAGCGCCTCGCACTCAGCATCTCAGCGCCTCGCTCTCAGAGCCTCGCACTTAGCGTCTGAGTGTGAGGTGTTGAGTGCGAGGCGCTGAGACGCTTCGTGCGAGGCGCAGAGACGATGAGTGCGAGGCGCTGGGACGCTTAGTACGAGGCGCTGGAACGCTTAGTACGAGGCGCTGAGATGCTGAGTGCGTGACGCTGAGTGTGAGGCGCTGAGGTGCTGAGTGCGAGGCGCTAAGGTGCGGAGTGCAAGGCGCTGAGGTGCTGAGTGCGAGGCGCTGAGCGCGAGGCGTTGAGACGCTGAGTGCGAGGCGCTGAGACGCTGAGTGCGAGGCAATGGGATGCTGAGTGCGAGGTGCTGAATGCCAGGCGTTGAGTGCGAGGCGGTGAATCGCTGAGTGCGAGGCGCTGAGTGCGAGGCGCTGCGGCGTTAAGTGCGAGGCGCTAAGACGCTGCGTGCGCGGCGCTGAGACGCTGAGTGCGAGGCGCTGAGATGCTGAGTGCGAGGCGCTGAGACGCTGAGTGCGAGGCGCTGAGACGCTGATTGTGAGGCCCTGAGACGCTGTGTGCGAGACGCTGAGACGCTGAGTGCGAGACGCTGAGACGCTGAGTGCAAGGTGCTGAATGCGAGGCGCTGAGACGCTGAGTGCGATGCTCTGAGGCGCTGAGTGCAAGGCGCTGAGACGCTGAGTGCGAGGCGCTGAGACGCTGAGTGCGAAGCGCTGAGACGCTGAGTGCGAAGCGCTGAGACGCTGAGTGCGATGCTCTGAGGCGCTGAGACGCTGAGTGCGAGGCGCTGAGACGCTGAGTGCGAAGCGCTGAGACGCTGAGTGCGAGGCGCTGAGTGTGAGGCACTGAGGCAATGAATGCGAGGCGCTGAGACGCTGAGTGCGAGGCGCTGAGTGTGAGGCACTGAGGCAATGAATGCGAGGCGTTGATACGCTGAGTGCGAGGCGCTGAGTGCGAGGCGTTGAGACGCGGAGTGCAAGGCGCTGAGGTGCTGAGTGTGAGGTGCTGAGTGCGAGGCGCTGAGTGCGAGGCGCTGAGACGCTGAGTGTGAGGCGCTGAGATGCTGAGTTCGAGGCGCTGGGACGCTGAGTGCGAGGCGCTGAGATGCTGAGTTCGAGGCGCTGGGACGCTGAGTGCGAGGCGCTGAGGCGCTGAGGGCGAGGCTCTATGACGCTGAATGTGAGGCGCTCAGGCGCTGAATGCGAGGCTCTATGACGCTGAGTGGGAGGTGTTGAGACGCTGAGTGCGAGTTGCTGAGTGTGAGGCGCTGAGGCGCTGAATGTGGGGCACTGAGACGCTGAGTACGAGGCGCTGAGACGCTGAGTGCGAGGCCCTGAGACGCTGAGTGCTAGGCGTTGAGACGCTGAGTTCGAGGCGTTGAGACGCTGAGTTCGAGGCGCTGAGACGCTGAGTGCAAGGCGTTGAGACGCTGAGTTCGAGGCGTTGAGACGCTGAGTGCAAAGCGCTAAAACGCTGAGTGCGAGGCGCTGAGATGCTGAGTGCGAGGCGTTGAGACGCTGAGTTCGAGGCGTTGAGACGCTGAGTTCGAGGCGCTGAGACGGTGAGTGTGAGGCGCTGAGGCGCTGAATGCGAGGCGCTGAGACGTTGAGTGTGAGGCGCTATGACGCTGAGTGTGAGGCGCTGAGACGCTGAGAGCGAGGTGCTGAGTGTGAGGCGCTGAGACGCTGAGTGCGTGGCGCTGAGGCGCTGAGTGCGAGGCGCTGAAATGCTGAGTGCGAGACGCTGACTGCGAGGTGCTGAGATGCTGAGTGTAAGGCGCAGAGGCGGTGAGTGCGAGGCACTGAGTGCAAGTCGCTGAGGCGCTGAATGCCAGGGGCTGAGTGCGAGGCGCTGAGACGCTGAGTGCGAGGCGCTGGGACGCTGAGTGCGAGGCGCTGAGACGCTGAGAGCGAGGTGCTGAGGCGCTGAATGCGAGGCGCTGAGAAGCTGAGTGCGAGGCTCTGAGACGCTGAGTGCGAGGCCCTGAGACGCTGAGTGCGAGACGCTGAGTGCGAGGCGCTGAGAGCGAGACGCTGAGTGCGAGGCGCTGAGACGCTGAGTTTGAGGTGCTGAGACGCTGAGTGCGAGGCGCTAAGACGCAGAGTGCGAGGCCCTGAGACGCTGAGTGCAAAGCGCTGAAATGCTGAGTGCGAGGCCCTGAGACGCTTAGTGCGAGGTCCTGAGACACTGAGTGCGAGGCGCTGAGACGCTGAGTGCGAGGCGCTGAGCCGCTGAGTGCGAGACGCTGAGTGCGAGGCGCTGAGACGCTGAGTTTGAGGCGCTGAGACGCCGAGTACGAGGCGCTGAGAAGCTGAGGGCGAGGCGCTGAGACGCTGAGTGCAAAGCGCTGAGTGCGAGGTGCTGAGACGCTGAGTGCAAGGCGCTGAGATGCTGAATGCGTGGCGCTGAGATTCTGAATGCGAGATGCTGAGTGCGAGGCGCTGAGATGCTAAGTGTGAGGCGCTGAGACGCTGAGTGCGAGGCGCTGAGACGCTGAGTACGTGGCGCTGAGACGCTGAGTGCGAGGCGCTGAGACGCTGAATGCGAGGCGCTGAGGCGCTGAATGCGAGGCGCTGAGACGCTGAGTGCGAGGCTCTGAGTGCGATGCGCTGAGATGTTGAGTGTGAGACCCTGAGACGCTGAGTGTGAGGTGTTGAGTGCGAGGCGCTGAGACACTGAGGGCGAGGCGCTGAGACGCTGAGTGAGAGGTCCTGAGACACTGAGTGCGAGGTGCTGAGACGCTGAGTGCGAGGCCCTGAGACGCTGAGTGCAAAGCGCTGAAACGCTGAGTGCGAGGCGCTGAGACGCTGAGTTCCAGGCACTGAGACGCTGAGTGCGAGGCGCTGAGGCGCTGAATGCGAGGCGCTGAGACGCTGAGTGCGAGGCTCTGAGTGCGATGCGCTGAGATGTTGAGTGTGAGACCCTGAGACGCTGAGTGTGAGGTGTTGAGTGCGAGGCGCTGAGACGCTGAGGGTGAGGCGCTGAGACGTTGAGTGTGAGGCCCTGAGACGCTGAGTGTGAGGTGTTGAGTGCGAGGCGCTGAGACGCTTAGTGCGAGGTCCTGAGACACTGAGTGCGAGGCGCTGAGACGCTGAGTGCGAGGCGCTGAGCCGCTGAGTGCGAGACGCTGAGTGCGAGGCGCTGAGACGCTGAGTGCTAGGCTCTGAGTGCGAGGCTCTGAGTGCGATGCGCTGAGATGTTGAGTGTGAGACCCTGAGACGCTGAGTGTGAGGTGTTGAGTGCGAGGCGCTGAGACGCTGAGGGCGAGGCGCTGAGACGTTGAGTGTGAGGCCCTGAGACGCTGAGTGTGAGGTGTTGAGTGCGAGGCGCTGAGACGCTTAGTGCGAGGTCCTGAGACACTGAGTGCGAGGCTCTGAGACGCTGAGTGCGAGGCGCTGAGCCGCTGAGTGCGAGACGCTGAGTGCGAGGCGCTGAGACGCTGAGAGCGAGACGCTGAGTGCGAGGCGCTGAGACGCTGAGTTTGAGGCGCTGAGACGCTGAGTACGAGGCGCTGAGAAGCTGAGTGCGAGGCGCTGAGACGCTGAGTGCGAGGCCCTGAGACGCTGAGTGCAAAGCGCTGAAACGCGGAGTGCGAGGCGCTGAGACGCTGAGTGCGAGGCGCTGAGACACTGAGTGCGAGGCGCTGAGTGCGAGGTGCTGAGACGCTGAGTGCGAGGCGCTGAGATGCTGAATGCGTGGCGCTGAGATGCTGAATGCGAGACGCTGAGTGCAAGGCGCTGAGATGCTGAGTGTGAGGCGCTGAGACGCTGAGTGCGAGGCGCTGAGACGCTGAGTGCGTGGCGCTGAGACGCTGAGTGCGAGGCGCTGAGACGCTGAGTGCGAGGCGCTGAGACGCTGAGTGCGAGGCGCTGAGATGCTGAATGCGAGACGCTGAGTGCGAGGCTCTGAGATGCTGAGTGTGAGGCGCTGAGACGCTGAGTGCGAGGCGCTGAGACGCTGAGTGCGAGGCGCTGATACGCTGAGTGCGAGGCGCTGAGACGCTGAGTGCGAGGCGCTGAGACGCTGAGTGCGAGGCCCTGAGACGCTGAGTGCAAAGCGCTGAAACGCTGAGTGCGAGGCGCTGAGACGCTGAGTTCCAGGCACTGAGACGCTGAGTGCGAGGCGCTGAGGCGCTGAATGCGAGGCGCTGAGACGCTGAGTGCGAGGCTCTGAGTGCGATGCGCTGAGATATTGAGTGTGAGACCCTGAGACGCTGAGTGTGAGGTGTTGAGTGCGAGGCGCTGAGACGCTGAGGGCGAGGCGCTGAGACGTTGAGTGTGAGGCCCTGAGACGCTGAGTGTGAGGTGTTGAGTGCGAGGCGCTGAGACGCTTAGTGCGAGGTCCTGAGACACTGAGTGCGAGGCGCTGAGACGCTGAGTGCGAGGCGCTGAGCCGCTGAGTGCGAGACGCTGAGTGCGAGGCGCTGAGACGCTGAGTGCTAGGCTCTGAGTGCGAGGCTCTGAGTGCGATGCGCTGAGATGTTGAGTGTGAGACCCTGAGACGCTGAGTGTGAGGTGTTGAGTGCGAGGCGCTGAGACGCTGAGGGCGAGGCGCTGAGACGTTGAGTGTGAGGCCCTGAGACGCTGAGTGTGAGGTGTTGAGTGCGAGGCGCTGAGACGCTTAGTGCGAGGTCCTGAGACACTGAGTGCGAGGCTCTGAGACGCTGAGTGCGAGGCGCTGAGCCGCTGAGTGCGAGACGCTGAGTGCGAGGCGCTGAGACGCTGAGTGCGAGGCACTGAGACGCTGAGAGCGAGACGCTGAGTGTGAGGCGCTGAGACGCTGAGTGCGAGGCACTGAGACGCTGAGTGCAAGGCGCTGGGACGCTGAGTGCGAGGCGCTGGGACGCTGAGTGTGAGGTGTTGAGTGCGAGGCGCTGAGACGCTTAGTGCGAGGCCCTGAGACGCTGAGTGCAAAGCGCTGAAACGCGGAGTGCGAGGCGCTGAGATGCTGAATGCGAGACGCTGAGTGCGAGGCTCTGAGATGCTGAGTGTGAGGCGCTGAGACGCTGAGTGTGAGGCGCTGAGACGCTGAGTGCGAGGCGCTGATACGCTGAGTGCGTGGCGCTGAGACGCTGAGTGCGAGGCGCTGAGACACTGAGTGAGAGGCGCTGAGACGTTGAGTGTGAGGCACTGAGACGCTGAGTGTGAGGTGTTGAGTGCGAGGCGCTGAGACGCTTAGTGCGAGGTCCTGAGACGCTGAGTGCTAGGCTCTGAGTGCGAGGCGCTGAGACGCTGAGGGCGAGGCGCTGAGACGCTGAGAGCGAGACGCTGAGTGCGAGGCGCTGAGACGCTGAGTTTGAGGCGCTGAGACGCTGAGTACGAGGTGCTGAGAAGCTGAGTGCGAGGCGCTGAGACGCTGAGTGCGAGGCCCTGAGACGCTGAGTGCAAAGCGCTGAAACGCTGAGTGCGAGGCGCTGAGACGCTGAGTGCGAGGCGCTGAGACGCTGAGTGCGAGGCGCTGAGTGCGAGGTGCTGAGACGCTGAGTGCGAGGCGCTGAGATGCTGAATGCGAGGCGCTGAGATGCTGAATGCGAGACGCTGAGTGCGAGGCTCTGAGATGCTGAGTGTGAGGCGCTGAGATGCTGAGTGCGAGGCGCTGAGACGCTGAGTGCGAGGCCCTGAGACTCTGAGTGCAAAGCGCTGAAACGCTGAGTGCGAGGCGCTGAGACGCTGAGTTCGAGGCGCTGAGACGCTGAGTGCGAGGTGCTGAGGCGCTGAATGCGAGGCGCTGAGACGCTGAGTGTGAGGCTCTGAGTGCGATGCGCTGAGATGTTGAGTGTGAGACCCTGAGACGCTGAGTGTGAGGTGTTGAGTGCGAGGCACTGAGACGCTGAGTTTGAGGTGCTGAGACACTGAGTGCGAGGCGCTGAGACGCTGAGTGCGAGGCCCTGAGACGCTGAGTGCGAGGCGCTGAGACGCTGAGTTTGAGGTGCTGAGACGCTGAGTGCGAGGCGCTAAGACGCAGAGTGCGAGGCCCTGAGACGCTGAGTGCAAAGCGCTGAAATGCTGAGTGCGAGGCCCTGAGACGCTTAGTGCGAGGCGCTGAGCCGCTGAGTGCGAGACGCTGAGTGCGAGGCGCTGAGACGCTGAGTTTGAGGCGCTGAGACGCCGAGTACGAGGCGCTGAGAAGCTGAGGGCGAGGCGCTGAGACGCTGAGTGCGAGGCCCTTAGACGCTGAGTGCAAAGCGCTGAGTGCGAGGTGCTGAGACGCTGAGTGCGAGGCGCTGAGATGCTGAATGCGTGGCGCTGAGATTCTGAATGCGAGATGCTGAGTGCGAGGCGCTGAGATGCTAAGTGTGAGGCGCTGAGACACTGAGTGCGAGGCGCTGAGACGCTGAGTGCGTGGCGCTGAGACGCTGAGTGCGAGGCGCTGAGACGCTGAATGCGAGGCGCTGAGGCGCTGAATGCGAGGCGCTGGGACGCTGAGTGCGAGGCTCTGAGTGCGATGCGCTGAGATGTTGAGTGTGAGACCCTGAGACGCTGAGTGTGAGGTGTTGAGTGCGAGGCGCTGAGACGCTGAGGGCGAGGCGCTGAGACGCTGAGTGAGAGGTCCTGAGACACTGAGTGCGAGGTGCTGAGACGCTGAGTGCGAGGCCCTGAGACGCTGAGTGCAAAGCGCTGAAACGCTGAGTGCGAGGCGCTGAGACGCTGAGTTCCAGGCACTGAGACGCTGAGTGCGAGGCGCTGAGGCGCTGAATGCGAGGCGCTGAGACGCTGAGTGCGAGGCTCTGAGTGCGATGCGCTGAGATGTTGAGTGTGAGACCCTGAGACGCTGAGTGTGAGGTGTTGAGTTCGAGGCGCTGAGACGCTGAGGGTGAGGCGCTGAGACGTTGAGTGTGAGGCCCTGAGACGCTGAGTGTGAGGTGTTGAGTGCGAGGCGCTGAGACGCTTAGTGCGAGGTCCTGAGACACTGAGTGCGAGGCGCTGAGACGCTGAGTGCGAGGCGCTGAGCCGCTGAGTGCGAGACGCTGAGTGCGAGGCGCTGAGACGCTGAGTGCTAGGCTCTGAGTGCGAGGCTCTGAGTGCGATGCGCTGAGATGTTGAGTGTGAGACCGTGAGACGCTGAGTGTGAGGTGTTGAGTGCGAGGCGCTGAGACGCTGAGGGCGAGGCGCTGAGACGTTGAGTGTGAGGCCCTGAGACGCTGAGTGTGAGGTGTTGAGTGCGAGGCGCTGAGACACTGAGTGCGAGGCGCTGAGTGCGAGGTGCTGAGACGCTGAGTGCGAGGCGCTGAGATGCTGAATGCGTGGCGCTGAGATGCTGAATGCGAGACGCTGAGTGCGAGGCGCTGAGATGCTGAGTGTGAGGCGCTGAGACGCTGAGTGCGTGGCGCTGAGACGCTGAGTGCGAGGCGCTGAGACGCTGAGTGCGAGGTGCTGAGACGCTGAGTGCGAGGCGCTGAGACGCTGAGTGCGAGGCGCTGAGATGCTGAATGCGAGACGCTGAGTGCGAGGCTCTGAGATGCTGAGTGTGAGACGCTGAGACGCTGATTGCGAGGCGCTGAGACGCTGAGTGCGAGGCGCTGAGATGCTGAGTGCGAGACGCTGAGTGCGAGGCGCTGAGACACTCATTGCGAGGCGCTGAGATGCTGAGTGCGAGGCGCTGAGTGCGAGGCGCTGAGACGCTGAGTTTGAGGCGCTTATACGCTGAGTACGAGGCGCTGAGAAGCTGAGTGCGAGGCGCTGAGACGCTGATTGCGAGGCGCTGAGACGCTGAGTTTTCAGGCGCTTATACGCTGAGTACGAGGCGCTGAGAAGCTGAGTGCGAGGCGCTGAGACGCTGAGTTCGAGGCGCTGAGATGCTGAGAGCGAGGCGCTGAGGCGCTGAATGCGAGGCGCTGAGAAGCTGAGTGCGAGGCGCTGAGACGCTGAGTGCGAGGCCCTGAGACGCTGAGTGCGAGACGCTGAGTGCGAGGCGCTGAGACGCTGAGTGCGAGGCGCTGAGACGCTGAGTGCGAGGCGCTCAGGCGCTGAATGCGAGGCGCTGAGATGCTGAGTGCGAGGCTCTGAGTGCGATGCGCTGAGATGTTGAGTGTGAGACCCTGAGACGCTGAGTGTGAGGTGTTGAGTGCGAGGCCCTGAGACGCTGAGGGCGAGGCCCTGAGACGCTGAGTGCAAAGCGCTGAAACGCTGAGTGCGAGGCGCTGAGACGCTGAGTTCGAGGCGCTGAGACGCTGAGTGCGAGGCGCTGAGGCGCTGAATGCGAGGCGCTGAGACGCTGAGTGCGAGGCTCTGAGTGCGATGCGCTGAGATGTTGAGTGTGAGACCCTGAGACGCTGAGTGTGAGGTGTTGAGTGCGAGGCGCTGAGACGCTGAGGGCGAGGCGCTGAGACGTTGAGTGTAAGGCCCTGAGACGCTGAGTGTGAGGTGTTGAGTGCGAGGCGCTGAGACGCTTAGTGCGAGGTCCTGAGACACTGAGTGCGAGGCGCTGAGACGCTGAGTGCGAGGCGCTGAGCCGCTGAGTGCGAGACGCTGAGTGCGAGGCGCTGAGACGCTGAGTGCTAGGCTCTGAGTGCGAGGCGCTGAGACGCTGAGTGCGAGGCACTGAGACGCTGAGAGCGAGACGCTGAGTGCGAGGCGTTGAGACGCTGAGTTTGAGGCGTTGAGACGCTGAGTTCGAGGCGCTGTGACACTGAGTGTGAGGCGGTGAGGCGCTGAGCGTGAGGCGCTGAGAAGGTTTGTGCGAGCCGCTGATTGCGAGGCGCTGAGTGCGAGGCGCTGTGTGCGAGGCCATGTGACGCTGAGAGTGAGGCATTGAGACGCTGAGTTCGAGGCGTTGAGACGCTGAGTTCGAGGCGCTGTGACGCTGAGAGCGAGACGCTGAGTGCGAGGCGCTGAGTGCGAGACGTTGAGTGCGAGGCGCTGAGACGCTGAGTGCGAGGCGCTGAGACGCTGAGTGCGAGGCGCTGAGATGCTGAGTGCGAGACGCTGAGTGCGAGGCGCTGAGACACTCATTGCGAGGCACTGAGATGCTGAGTGCGAGGCGCTTATACGCTGAGTACGAGGCGATTATACGCTGAGTTCGAGGCGCTGAGACGCTGAGAGCGAGGCGCTGAGGCGCTGAATGCGAGGCGCTGAGAAGCTGAGTGCGAGGCGCTGAGACGCTGAGTGCGAGGCCCTGAGACGCTGAGTGCAAGACGCTGAGTGCGAGGCGCTGAGACGCTGTGAGCGAGACGCTGAGTGCGAGGCGCTGAGACGCTGAGTGCGTGGCGCTGAGAAGCTGAGAGCGAGACGCTGAGTGCGAGGCGCTGAGACGCTGAGTTCGAGGCGCTGAGACGCTGTGTGCGAGGCACTGAATGCGAGGCGCTGAGACGCTGAGTGCGAGGCTCTGTGTGCGATGCGCTGAGATGTTGAGTGTGAGACCCTGAGACGCTGAGTGTGAGGTGTTGAGTGCGAGGCGCTGAGACGCTGAGGGCGAGGCACTGAGACGCTGAGTGAGAGGTCCTGAGACACTGAGTGCGAGGCGCTGAGACGCTGAGTGCGAGGCCCTGAGACGCTGAGTGCAAAGCGCTGAAACGCTGAGTGCGAGGCGCTGAGACGCTGAGTTCGAGGCGCTGAGACGCTGAGTGCGCAGCGCTGAGGCGCTGAATGCGAGGCGCTGAGACGCTGAGTGCGAGGCTCTGAGTGCGATGCGCTGAGATGTTGAGTGTGAGACCCTGAGACGCTGAGTGTGAGGTGTTGAGTGCGAGGCGCTGAGACGCTTAGTGCGAGGTCCTGAGACACTGAGTGCGAGGCGCTGAGACGCTGAGTGCGAGGCACTGAGCCGCTGAGTGCGAGACGCTGAGTGCGAGGCGCTGAGACGCTGAGTGCTAGGCTCTGAGTGCGAGGCTCTGAGTGCGATGCGCTGAGATGTTGAGTGTGAGACCCTGAGACGCTGAGTGTGAGGTGTTGAGTGCGAGGCGCTGAGACGCTGAGGGCGAGGCGCTGAGACGTTGAGTGTGAGGCCCTGAGACGCTGAGTGTGAGGTGTTGAGTGCGAGGCGCTGAGACGCTTAGTGCGAGGTCCTGAGACACTGAGTGCGAGGCTCTGAGACGCTGAGTGCGAGGCGCTGAGTGCGAGGCGCTGAGACGCTGAGTGCGAGGCACTGAGACGCTGAGAGCGAGACGCTGAGTGCGAGGCGTTGAGACGCTGAGTTTGAGGCGTTGAGACGCTGAGTTCGAGGCGCTGTGACACTGAGTGTGAGGCGGTGAGGCGCTGAGCGTGAGGCGCTGAGAAGGTTTGTGCGAGCCGCTGATTGCGAGGCGCTGAGTGCGAGGCGCTGTGTGCGAGGCCATGTGACGCTGAGAGTGAGGCGTTGAGACGCTGAGTTCGAGGCGTTGAGACGCTGAGTTCGAGGCGCTGTGACGCTGAGAGCGAGACGCTGAGTGCGAGGCGCTGAGTGCGAGACGTTGAGTGCGAGGCGCTGAGACGCTGAGTGCGAGGCGCTGAGATGCTGAGTGCGAGACGCTGAGTGCGAGGCGCTGAGACACTCTTTGCGAGGCACTGAGATGCTGAGTGCGAGGCGCTTATACGCTGAGTACGAGGCGATTATACGCTGAGTTCGAGGCGCTGAGACGCTGAGAGCGAGGCGCTGAGGCGCTGAATGCGAGGCGCTGAGAAGCTGAGTGCGAGGCGCTGAGACGCTGAGTGCGAGGCCCTGAGACGCTGAGTGCAAGACGCTGAGTGCGAGGCGCTGAGACGCTGTGAGCGAGACGCTGAGTGCGAGGCGCTGAGACGCTGAGTGCGAGGCGCTGAGACGCTGAGTGCGAGGCCCTGAGACGCTGAGTGCAAAGCGCTGAAACGCTGAGTGCGAGGCGCTGAGACGCTGAGTTCGAGGCGCTGAGACGCTGAGTGCGCAGCGCTGAGGCGCTGAATGCGAGGCGCTGAGACGCTGAGTGCGAGGCTCTGAGTGCGATGCGCTGAGATGTTGAGTGTGAGACCCTGAGACGCTGAGTGTGAGGTGTTGAGTGCGAGGCGCTGAGACGCTGAGGGCGAGGCGCTGAGACGCTGAGTGAGAGGCGCTGAGACGTTGAGTGTGAGGCCCTGAGACGCTGAGTGTGAGGTGTTGAGTGCGAGGCGCTGAGACGCTTAGTGCGAGGTCCTGAGACACTGAGTGCGAGGCGCTGAGACGCTGAGTGCGAGGCGCTGAGACGCTGAGTGCGAGGCGCTGAGACGCTAAGTGCGAGACTTTGAGTGCGAGGCGCTGAGACGCTGAGTGTGAGGCGCTGAGTGCGAAGCCATGTGACGCTGAGAGTGAGGCGCTGAGTGCGAGGCGCTGAGACGCTGAGTGCGAGGCGCTGAGTGCGAAGCCATGTGACGCTGAGAGTGAGGCGCAGAGTGCGAGGCGCTGAGTGAGAGGCGCTGCGGCTCTGAGTGCGAGGCGCTGAGTCGCTGAGTGCGAGGCACTGAGACGCTGAGTGCGAGGCGCTGAGTCGCTGAGTGCGAGGCGCTGAGACGCTGAGTGCGAGGCGCTGAGACGCTGAGTGCGAGGCGCTGAGACGCTGAGTGCGAGGCGCTGAGATGCTGAGTGCGAGACGCTGAGTGCGAGGCGCTGAGACACTCATTGCGAGGCGCTGAGATGCTGAGTGCGAGGCGCTGAGTGCGAGGCGCTGAGACGCTGAGTTTGAGGCGCTTATACGCTGAGTACGAGGCGCTGAGAAGCTGAGTGCGAGGCGCTGAGACGCTGAGTTTGAGGCGCTGAGACGCTGAGAGCGAGGCGCTGAGGCGCTGAATGCGAGGCGCTGAGAAGCTGAGTGCGAGGCGCTGAGACGCTGAGTGCGAGGCCCTGAGACGATGAGTGCGAGACGCTGAGTGCGAGGCGCTGAGACGCTGAGTGCGAGGCGCTGAGACGCTGAGTGCGAGGCCCTGAGACGCTGAGTGCAAAGCGCTGAAACGCTGAGTGCGAGGCGCTGAGACGCTGAGTTCGAGGCGCTGAGACGCTGAGAGCGAGGCGCTGAGGCGCTGAATGCGAGGCGCTGAGAAGCTGAGTGCGAGGCGCTGAGACGCTGAGTGCGAGGCCCTGAGACGCTGAGTGCAAGACGCTGAGTGCGAGGCGCTGAGACGCTGTGAGCGAGACGCTGAGTGCGAGGCGCTGAGACACTGAGTTTGAGGTGCTGAGACACTGAGTGCGAGGCGCTGAGACGCTGAGTGCGTGGCGCTGAGAAGCTGAGAGCGAGACGCTGAGTGCGAGGCGCTGAGACGCTGAGTTCGAGGCGCTGAGACGCTGAGTGCGAGGCGATTATACGCTGAGTTCGAGGCGCTGAGACGCTGAGAGCGAGGCGCTGAGGCGCTGAATGCGAGGCGCTGAGAAGCTGAGTGCGAGGCGCTGAGACGCTGAGTGCGAGGCCCTGAGACGCTGAGTGCAAGACGCTGAGTGCGAGGCACTGAGACGCTGTGAGCGAGACGCTGAGTGCGAGGCGCTGAGACACTGAGTTTGAGGTGCTGAGACACTGAGTGCGAGGCGCTGAGACGCTGAGTGCGTGGCGCTGAGAAGCTGAGAGCGAGACGCTGAGTGCGAGGCGCTGAGACGCTGAGTTCGAGGCGCTGAGACGCTGAGTGCGAGGCGCTGAATGCAAGGCGCTGAGACGCTGAGTGCGAGGCTCTGTGTGCGATGCGCTGAGATGTTGAGTGTGAGACCCTGAGACGCTGAGTGTGAGGTGTTGAGTGCGAGGCGCTGAGACGCTGAGGGCGAGGCGCTGAGACGCTGAGTGAGAGGTGCTGAGACACTGAGTGCGAGGCGCTGAGACGCTGAGTGCGAGGCCCTGAGACGCTGAGTGCCATGCGCTGAAACGCTGAGTGCGAGGCGCTGAGACGCTGAGTTCGAGGCACTGAGACGCTGAGTGCGCAGCGCTGAGGCGCTGAATGCGAGGCGCTGAGACGCTGAGTGCGAGGCTCTGAGTGCGATGCGCTGAGATGTTGAGTGTGAGACCCTGAGACGCTGAGTGTGAGGTGTTGAGTGCGAGACGCTGAGGCGCTGAATGTGAGGCGCTGAGTGCGAAGCCATGTGACGCTGAGAGTGAGGCGCTGAGTGCGAGGCGCTGAGACGCTGAGTGCGAGGCGCTGAGTGCGAAGCCATGTGACGCTGAGAGTGAGGCGCTGAGTGCGAGGCGCTGAGTGAGAGGCGCTGCGGCGCTGAGTGCGAGGCGCTGAGTCGCTGAGTGCGAGGCACTGAGACGCTGAGTGCGAGGCGCTGAGTCGCTGAGTGCGAGGCGCTGAGACGCTGAGTGCGAGGCGCTGAGACGCTGAGAGCGAGGCGCTGAGTTGCTGAGTGCGAGGCGCTGAGACGCTGAGTACGAGGCGCTGAGACGCTGAGTGTGAGGCGCTGAGACGCTTAGAGCGAGGCGCTGAGTTGCTGAGTGCGAGGCGCTGAGACGCTGAGTACGAGGCGCTGAGTCGCTGAGTGCGAGGCGCTGAGTCGCTGAGTGCGAGGCGTTGAGACGCTGAGTGCGAAACGCTGACACGCTGAGTGCGAGGTGCTGAGTGCGAGGCGCTGAGTGCGAGGCCTTGTGACGCTGAGAGTAAGGCGCTGAGACGATTTGTGCGAGGCGCTGAGTGCGAGGCGCTGAGTGCGAGGCGCTGCGGCGCTGAGTGTGAGGCGGTGAGGCGCTGAGCGTGAGGCGCTGAGAAGGTTTGTGCGAGCCGCTGATTGCGAGGCGCTGAGTGCGAGGCGCTGTGTGCGAGGCCATGCGACGCTGAGAGTGAGGCGTTGAGACGCTGAGTTCGAGGCGTTGAGACGTTGAGTTCGAGGCGCTGTGACGCTGAGAGCGAGACGCTGAGTGCGAGGCGCTGAGTGCGAGACGCTGAGTGCGAGGCGCTGAGAGGCTGAGTGCGAGGCTCTGAGACGCTGAGTGCGAGGCGCTGAGATGCTGAGTGCGAGACGCTGAGTGCGAGGCGCTGAGACACTCATTGCGAGGCGCTGAGATGCTGAGTGCAAGGCGCTGAGTGCGAGGCGCTGAGACGCTGAGTTTGAGGCGCTTATACGCTGAGTACGAGGCGCTGAGAAGCTGAGTGCGAGGCGCTGAGACGCTGAGTGCGAGGCCCTGAGACGCTGAGTGCGAGACGCTGAGTGCGAGGCGCTGAGACGCTGAGAGCGAGACGCTGAGTGCGAGGCGCTGAGACGCTGAGTTTGAGGTGCTGAGACGCTTAGTGCGAGGCGCTGAGTCGCTGAGTTCGAGGTGCTGAGACGCTGAGTGCGAGGCGCTGAGGCGCTGAATGCGAGGCGCTGAGACGCTGAGTGCGAGGCTCTGAGTGCGATGCGCTGAGATGTTGAGTGTGAGACCCTGAGACGCTGAGTGTGAGGTGTTGAGTGCGAGGCGCTGAGACGCTGAGGGCAAGGCGCTGAGACGCTGAGTGAGAGGTCCTGAGACACTGAGTGCGAGGCGCTGAGACGCTGAGTGCGAGGCCCTGAGACCTTGAGTGCAAAGCGCTGAAACGCTGAGTGCGAGGCGCTGAGACGCTGAGTTCGAGGCGCTGAGACGCTGAGTGCGAGGCGCTGAGGCGCTGAATGCGAGGCGCTGAGACGCTGAGTGCGAGGCTCTGAGTGCGATGAGCTGAGATGTTGAGTGTGAGACCCTGAGACGCTGAGTGTGAGGTGTTGAGTGTGAGGCGCTGAGACGCTGAGGGCGAGGCGCTGAGACACTGAGTGAGAGGCGCTGAGACGTTGAGTGTGAGGCACTGAGACGCTGAGTGTGAGGTGTTGAGTGCGAGGCGCTGAGACGCTTAGTGCGAGGTCCTGAGACACTGAGTGCGAGGCACTGAGACGCTGAGTGCGAGGCGCTGAGCCGCTGAGTGCGAGACGCTGAGTGCGAGGCGCTGAGACGCTGAGTGCTAGGCTCTGAGTGCGAGGCGCTGAGACGCTGAGTGCGAGGCGCTGAGAAGCTGAGAGCGAGACGCTGAGTGCGAGGCGCTGAGATGCTGAATGCGAGACGCTGAGTGCGAGGCTCTGAGATGCTGAGTGTCAGGCGCTGAGACGCTGAGTGCGAGGCGCTGAGACGCTGAGTGCGAGGCGCTGAGACGCTGAGTGCGAGGCGCTGAGACGCTGAATGCGAGGCGCTGAGACGCTGAGTGCGAGGCGCTGAGATGCTGAGTGCGAGACGCTGAGTGCGAGGCGCTGAGACACTCATTGCGAGGCGCTGAGATGCTGAGTGCGAGGCGCTGAGTGCGAGGCGCTGAGACGCTGAGTTTGAGGCGCTTATACGCTGAGTACGAGGCGCTGAGAAGCTGAGTGCGAGGCGCTGAGACGCTGAGTTCGAGGCGCTGAGACGCTGAGAGCGAGGCGCTGAGGCGCTGAATGCGAGGCGCTGAGAAGCTGAGTGCGAGGCGCTGAGAAGCTGAGTGCGAGGCACTGAGACGCTGAGTGCGAGACGCTGAGTGCGAGGCGCTGAGACGCTGAGAGCGAGACACTGAGTGCGAGGCGCTGAGACGCTGAGTTTGAGGTGCTGAGACGCTGAGTGCGAGGCGCTAAGACGCAGAGTGCGAGGCCCTGAGACGCTGAGTGCAAAGCGCTGAAATGCTGAGTGCGAGGCCCTGAGACGCTTAGTGCGAGGCGCTGAGCCGCTGAGTGCGAGACGCTGAGTGCGAGGCGCTGAGACGCTGAGTTTGAGGCGCTGAGACGCCGAGTACGAGGCGCTGAGAAGCTGAGGGCGAGGCGCTGAGACGCTGAGTGCGAGGCCCTTAGACGCTGAGTGCAAAGCGCTGAGTGCGAGGCGCTGAGACGCTGAGTGCGAGGCTCTATGACGCTGAGTGGGAGGCGCTGAGTCGCTGTGTCGCTGAGTGTAAGACGCTGAGGCGCTGAATGTGAGGCGTTGAGTGCGAAGCCATGTGACGCTGAGAGTGAGGCGCTGAGTGCGAGGCGCTGAGACGCTGAGTGCGTGGCGCTGAGTGCGAAGCCATGTGACGCTGAGAGTGAGGCGCTGAGTGCGAGGCGCTGAGTGAGAGGCGCTGCGGCGCTGAGTGCGAGGCGCTGAGTCGCTGAGTACGAGGCACTGAGACGCTGAGTGCGAGGCGCTGAGACGCTGAGAGCGAGGCGCTGAGTTGCTGAGTGCGAGGCGCTGAGACGCTGAATACGAGGCGCTGAGACGCTGAGTGCGAGGCGCTGAGATGCTGAGCGAGGCGCTGAGTTGCTGAGTGCGAGGCGCTGAGACGCTGAGTACGAGGCGCTGAGTCGCTGAGTGCGTGGCGCTGAGACGCTGAGAGCGAGGCGCTGAGTTGCTGAGTGCGAGGCGCTGAGACGCTGAGTACGAGGCGCTGAGTCGCTGAGTGCGAGGCGCTGTGTCGCTGAGTGCGAGGCGTTGAGACGCTGAGTGCGAAACGCTGACACGCTGAGTGCGAGGTGCTGAGTGCGAGGCGCTGAGTGCGAGGCGCTGAGTGAGAGGCGCTGAGTGCGAGGCCTTGTGACGCTGAGAGTAAGGCGCTGAGACGATTTGTGCGAGGCGCTGAGTGCGAGGCGCTGAGTGCGAGGCGCTGCGGCGCTGAGTGTGAGGCGGTGAGGCGCTGAGCGTGAGGCGCTGAGAAGGTTTGTGCGAGCCGCTGATTGCGAGGCGCTGAGTGCGAGGCGCTGTGTGCGAGGCCATGTGACGCTGAGAGTGAGGCGTTGAGACGCTGAGTTCGAGGCGTTGAGACGTTGAGTTCGAGGCGCTGTGACGCTGAGAGCGAGACGCTGAGTGCGAGGCGCTGAGTGCGAGACGCTGAGTGCGAGGCGCTGAGAGGCTGAGTGCGAGGCGCTGAGACGCTGAGTGCGAGGCGCTGAGATGCTGAGTGCGAGACGCTGAGTGCGAGGCGCTGAGACACTCATTGCGAGGCGCTGAGATGCTGAGTGCGAGGCGCTGAGTGCGAGGCGCTGAGACGCTGAGTTTGAGGCGCTTATACGCTGAGTACGAGGCGCTGAGAAGCTGAGTGCGAGGCGCTGAGACGCTGAGTTCGAGGCGCTGAGACGCTGAGAGCGAGGCGCTGAGGCGCTGAATGCGAGGCGCTGAGAAGCTGAGTGCGAGGCGCTGAGAAGCTGAGTGCGAGGCACTGAGACGCTGAGTGCGAGACGCTGAGTGCGAGGCGCTGAGACGCTGAGAGCGAGACACTGAGTGCGAGGCGCTGAGACGCTGAGTTTGAGGTGCTGAGACGCTTAGTGCGGGCGCTGAGACGCTGAGTTCGAGGCGCTGAGACGCTGAGTGCGAGGCGCTGAGACGCTGAGTGCGAGGCTCTGAGTGCGATGCGCTGAGATGTTGAGTGTGAGACCCTGAGACGCTGAGTGTGAGGTGTTGAGTGCGAGGCGCTGAGACGCTGAGGGCGAGGCGCTGAGACGCTGAGTGAGAGGTCCTGAGACACTGAGTGCGAGGCGCTGAGACGCTGAGTGCGAGGCCCTGAGACCTTGAGTGCAAAGCGCTGAAACGCTGAGTGCGAGGCGCTGAGACGCTGAGTTCGAGGCGCTGAGACGCTGAGTGCGAGGCTCTGAGTGCGATGCGCTGAGATGTTGAGTGTGAGACCCTGAGACGCTGAGTGTGAGGTGTTGAGTGCGAGGCGCTGAGACGCTGAGGGCGAGGCGCTGAGACACTGAGTGAGAGGCGCTGAGACGTTGAGTGTGAGGCACTGAGACGCTGAGTGTGAGGTGTTGAGTGCGAGGCGCTGAGACGCTTAGTGCGAGGTCCTGAGACACTGAGTGCGAGGCGCTGAGACGCTGAGTGCGAGGCGCTGAGCCGCTGAGGGCGAGACGCTGAGTGCGAGGCGCTGAGACGCTGAGTGCTAGGCTCTGAGTGCGAGGCGCTGAGACGCTGAGTGCGAGGCGCTGAGAAGCTGAGAGCGAGACGCTGAGTGCGAGGCGCTGAGATGCTGAATGCGAGACGCTGAGTGCGAGGCTCTGAGATGCTGAGTGTCAGGCGCTGAGACGCTGAGTGCGAGGCGCTGAGACGCTGAGTGCGAGGCGCTGAGATGCTGAGTGCGAGACGCTGAGTGCGAGGCGCTGAGACGCTGATTGCGAGGTGCTGAGACGCTTAGTGCGAGGCGCTAATACGCTGAGTGCGTGGCGCTGAGACGCTGAGTGCGAGGCGCTGAGACGCTGAGTGCGAGGCGCTGAGACGCTCAGTGCGAGGCGCTGAGACGCTGAGTGCGAGGTGCTGAGACGCTTAGTGCGAGGCGCTGAGACACTGAGTGCGAGGCCCTGAGACGCTGTGTTGCAAGGCGCTGAGTGCGAGGTGCTGAGACGCTGAGTGCGAGGCGCTGAGATGCTGAATGCGAGGCGCTGAGATGCTGAATGCGAGACGCTGAGTGCGAGGCTCTGAGATGCTGAGTGCGAGGCGCTGAAACGCTGAGTGCGTGGCGCTGAGACGCTGAGTGCGAGGCGCTGAGCCGCTGAGGGCGAGACGCTGAGTGCGAGGCGCTGAGACGCTGAGTGCGAGGCGCTGAGACGCTGAGTGCGAGGCCCTGAGACGCTGAGTGCAAAGCGCTGAAACGCTGAGTGCGAGGCGCTGAGACGCTGAGTGCGAGGCGCTGAGACGCTGAGTGCGAGGCGCTGAGTGCGAGGTGCTGAGACGCTGAGTGCGAGGCGCTGAGATGCTGAATGCGAGGCGCTGAGATGCTGAATGCGAGACGCTGAGTGCGAGGCTCTGAGATGCTGAGTGTGAGGCGCTGAGATGCTGAGTGCGAGGCGCTGAGACGCTGAGTGCGAGGCCCTGAGACTCTGAGTGCAAAGCGCTGAAACGCTGAGTGCGAGGCGCTGAGACGCTGAGTTCGAGGCGCTGAGACGCTGAGTGCGAGGTGCTGAGGCGCTGAATGCGAGGCGCTGAGACGCTGAGTGTGAGGCTCTGAGTGCGATGCGCTGAGATGTTGAGTGTGAGACCCTGAGACGCTGAGTGTGAGGTGTTGAGTGCGAGGCACTGAGACGCTGAGTTTGAGGTGCTGAGACACTGAGTGCGAGGCGCTGAGACGCTGAGTGCGAGGCCCTGAGACGCTGAGTGCGAGGCGCTGAGACGCTGAGTTTGAGGTGCTGAGACGCTGAGTGCGAGGCGCTAAGACGCAGAGTGCGAGGCCCTGAGACGCTGAGTGCAAAGCGCTGAAATGCTGAGTGCGAGGCCCTGAGACGCTTAGTGCGAGGCGCTGAGCCGCTGAGTGCGAGACGCTGAGTGCGAGGCGCTGAGATGCTGAGTTTGAGGCGCTGAGACGCCGAGTACGAGGCGCTGAGAAGCTGAGGGCGAGGCGCTGAGACGCTGAGTGCGAGGCCCTTAGACGCTGAGTGCAAAGCGCTGAGTGCGAGGTGCTGAGACGCTGAGTGCGAGGCGCTGAGATGCTGAATGCGTGGCGCTGAGATTCTGAATGCGAGATGCTGAGTGCGAGGCGCTGAGATGCTAAGTGTGAGGCGCTGAGACGCTGAGTGCGAGGCGCTGAGACGCTGAGTGCGTGGCGCTGAGACGCTGAGTGCGAGGCGCTGAGACGCTGAATGCGAGGCGCTGAGGCGCTGAATGCGAGGCGCTGGGACGCTGAGTGCGAGGCTCTGAGTGCGATGCGCTGAGATGTTGAGTGTGAGACCCTGAGACGCTGAGTGTGAGGTGTTGAGTGCGAGGCGCTGAGACGCTGAGGGCGAGGCGCTGAGACGCTGAGTGAGAGGTCCTGAGACACTGAGTGCGAGGTGCTGAGACGCTGAGTGCGAGGCCCTGAGACGCTGAGTGCAAAGCGCTGAAACGCTGAGTGCGAGGCGCTGAGACGCTGAGTTCCAGGCACTGAGACGCTGAGTGCGAGGCGCTGAGGCGCTGAATGCGAGGCGCTGAGACGCTGAGTGCGAGGCTCTGAGTGCGATGCGCTGAGATGTTGAGTGTGAGACCCTGAGACGCTGAGTGTGAGGTGTTGAGTTCGAGGCGCTGAGACGCTGAGGGTGAGGCGCTGAGACGTTGAGTGTGAGGCCCTGAGACGCTGAGTGTGAGGTGTTGAGTGCGAGGCGCTGAGACGCTTAGTGCGAGGTCCTGAGACACTGAGTGCGAGGCGCTGAGACGCTGAGTGCGAGGCGCTGAGCCGCTGAGTGCGAGACGCTGAGTGCGAGGCGCTGAGACGCTGAGTGCTAGGCTCTGAGTGCGAGGCTCTGAGTGCGATGCGCTGAGATGTTGAGTGTGAGACCGTGAGACGCTGAGTGTGAGGTGTTGAGTGCGAGGCGCTGAGACGCTGAGGGCGAGGCGCTGAGACGTTGAGTGTGAGGCCCTGAGACGCTGAGTGTGAGGTGTTGAGTGCGAGGCGCTGAGACACTGAGTGCGAGGCGCTGAGTGCGAGGTGCTGAGACGCTGAGTGCGAGGCGCTGAGATGCTGAATGCGTGGCGCTGAGATGCTGAATGCGAGACGCTGAGTGCGAGGCGCTGAGATGCTGAGTGTGAGGCGCTGAGACGCTGAGTGCGTGGCGCTGAGACGCTGAGTGCGAGGCGCTGAGACGCTGAGTGCGAGGTGCTGAGACGCTGAGTGCGAGGCGCTGAGACGCTGAGTGCGAGGCGCTGAGATGCTGAATGCGAGACGCTGAGTGCGAGGCTCTGAGATGCTGAGTGTGAGACGCTGAGACGCTGATTGCGAGGCGCTGAGACGCTGAGTGCGAGGCGCTGAGATGCTGAGTGCGAGACGCTGAGTGCGAGGCGCTGAGACACTCATTGCGAGGCGCTGAGATGCTGAGTGCGAGGCGCTGAGTGCGAGGCGCTGAGACGCTGAGTTTGAGGCGCTTATACGCTGAGTACGAGGCGCTGAGAAGCTGAGTGCGAGGCGCTGAGACGCTGATTGCGAGGCGCTGAGACGCTGAGTTTTCAGGCGCTTATACGCTGAGTACGAGGCGCTGAGAAGCTGAGTGCGAGGCGCTGAGACGCTGAGTTCGAGGCGCTGAGATGCTGAGAGCGAGGCGCTGAGGCGCTGAATGCGAGGCGCTGAGAAGCTGAGTGCGAGGCGCTGAGACGCTGAGTGCGAGGCCCTGAGACGCTGAGTGCGAGACGCTGAGTGCGAGGCGCTGAGACGCTGAGTGCGAGGCGCTGAGACGCTGAGTGCGAGGCGCTCAGGCGCTGAATGCGAGGCGCTGAGATGCTGAGTGCGAGGCTCTGAGTGCGATGCGCTGAGATGTTGAGTGTGAGACCCTGAGACGCTGAGTGTGAGGTGTTGAGTGCGAGGCCCTGAGACGCTGAGGGCGAGGCCCTGAGACGCTGAGTGCAAAGCGCTGAAACGCTGAGTGCGAGGCGCTGAGACGCTGAGTTCGAGGCGCTGAGACGCTGAGTGCGAGGCGCTGAGGCGCTGAATGCGAGGCGCTGAGACGCTGAGTGCGAGGCTCTGAGTGCGATGCGCTGAGATGTTGAGTGTGAGACCCTGAGACGCTGAGTGTGAGGTGTT
>NW_027599558.1:0-24826 GCF_964194155.1 Cetorhinus maximus
CAGCGGGTTTAACATGAGGAATCAGTGGGTTTAACATGAGGCATCAGTGGGTTTAACATGAGGAATCAGCGGGTTTAACAGGGGAATCAGTGGGTTTAACATGGGGAATCAGGGGTTTAACATGGGGAATCAGGGGGTTTAACATGGGGAATCAGTGGGTTTAACATGGGGAATCAGTGGCTTTAACACGGGGACTCAATGGATTTAACGTGGGGAGTCAGCGGGTTTCATGCGGGGAGTCAGAGGGTTTAATACTGGGAGACTGTGGGTTTAACGCGGAGAGTCAGCAGTTTTAACGCGAGGAGTCTGGGGTTTAACATGGGGAGTCAGCGGGTTTAACGTAGGGATTCTGTGGGTTTAACGTGGAGAGTCAGCAGTTTTAACGCGAGGAGTCTGGGGTTTAACATGGGGAGTCAGCGGGTTTAACGTGGGGATTCTGTCGGTTTAACACGGAGAGGCAGCGGGTTTCAGGTGAATAGTCAGAGGCTTTAATGCAGAGAGTCAGCTGGCTTAACACGGGCAGTCAGCGGGGTTAACGCAGAGAGTCAGCAATTTTAACGTGGGGAGTCTGGGGTTTAACGCGGGGTGTCAGCACGTTAAACACGGGGATTCTGTCGGTTTAACACAATGAGTCATGCAGGATTGGCACAGGGAGTCTGTGGGTTTAACACAGAGGGTCAGTGGGTTACAGGTGCAGAGTCAGGGGGTTTAAAGCAGAGAGTCAGATGGCATAAAGCGGGGAGTCTGCGGATTTAACGCGGAGAGTCAGCGGCTATAATAAGGGGAGACATTGTCTATAACATTGGGATTTAGCGGGTTTAACATGGGGAATCAGTGGGTTTTACGTGGGGAATGAGTGGGTTTAACATGGGGAATCAGTGGCTTTAACATGGGGAATAAGTTGGTTTAACATGAGGAATCAGCGGGTTTAACATGAGGAATCAGTGGGTTTAACATGGGGAATCAGTGGGTTTAACATGAGGAATCAGCAGGTTTAACAGGGGAATCAGTGGGTTTAACATGGGGAATCAGGGGGTTTAACATGGGGAATCAGGGGGTTTAACATGGGGAATCAGTGGGTTTAACATGGGGAATCAGTGGGTTTAACATGGGGAAACAGTGCGTTTAACAAGGGGAATCAGCGGGTTTAACATGGGGAATCAGTGGGTTTAACATGGGGAATCAGTGGGTTGAACATGGGGAATCAGCGGGTTTAACATGGGGAATCAGCGGGTTTAACATGAGGAATCAGTGGGTTTAACATGAGGAATCAGTGGGTTTAATATGAGGAAGCAGGGGGTATAACATTGGGAATCAGTGGGACTAAGATGAGGAATCAGTGGATTTAACATTGGGAATCAGTGGGTTTAAGATGAGGAATCAGTGGACTTAACATGGAGAATCAGTGGGTTTAACATGGGGAATCAGTGGGTTTAATATGAGGAATAAGTAGGTTTATCATGTGGAATCAGTGGGTGTAAGATGGGGAATCAGTCGGTTTAAGATGAGGAATCCGTGGGTTTAACACGGGGACTCAATGGATTTAATGAGGGGAGTCAGCGGTTTTCATGCGGGGAGTCAGAGGGTTTAATACTGGGAGACTGCGGGTTGAACGCGGAGAGTCTATAGTTTTAACGCAAGGAGACTAGGGTTTAACATGAGGAATCAGCGGGTTTAACATGAGGAATCAGTGGGTTTAACATGAGGAATCAGTGGGTTTAACATGGGGAATCAGTGGGTATAACATGGGGAATCAGTGGGTTTAACATGAGGAATCAGCGGGTTTAACATGGGGAATCAGCGGGTTTAACATGAGGATTCAGCGGGTTTAACATGAGGAATCAGTGGGTTTAACATGAGGAATCAGTGGGTTTAACATGGGGAATCAGTGGGTATAACATGAGGAATCAGCGGGTTTAACATGGGGAATCAGTGGGTATAACATGAGGAATCAGTGGGTTTAACAGGGGGAATCAGTGGGTTTAACATGGGGAATCAGTTGGTTTAACATGGGGAATCAGTGGGTTTGAGATGGGGATTCAGTGGGTTTGAGATGTGGAATCAGTATGTTTAACATGGGGAATCAGTGGGTTTGAGATGAGGAATCAGTGGGTTTAACATGGGGAATCAGTGGGTTTAACATGGGGAATCAGTGGCTTTAACATGGAGAATCAGTGGGTTTAACATGGGGAATCAGTGGCTTTAACACGGGGACTCAATGGATTTAACGTGGGGAGTCAGCGGGTTTCATGCGGGGAATCAGAGGGTTTAATACTGGGAGACTGTAGGTTTAACGCGGAGAGTCAGCAGTTGTAACGCGAGGAGTCTGGGGTTTAACATGGGGAGTCAGCGGGTGTAACGTGGGGATTCTATCGGTTTAACACGGAGAGGCAGCGGGTTTCAGGTGAATAGTCAGAGGGTTTAATTCAGAGAGTCAGCTGGCTTAACACGGGCAGTCAGCGGGTTTAACGCAGAGAGTCAGCAATTTTAACGTGGGGAGTCTGGGGTTTAACGCGGGGTGTCAGCACGTTAAACACGGGGATTCTGTCGGTTTAACACAATGAGTCATGCAGGATTGGCACAGGGAGTCTGTGGGTTTAACACAGAGGGTCAGTGGGTTACAGGTGCAGAGTCAGGGGGTTTAAAGCAGAGAGTCAGATGGCATAAAGCGGGGAGTCTGCGGATTTAACGCGGAGAGTCAGCGGCTATAATAAGGGGAGACATTGTCTATAACATTGGGATTTAGCGGGTTTAACATGGGGAATCAGTGGGTTTTACGTGGGGAATGAGTGGGTTTAACATGGGGAATCAGTGGCTTTAACATGGGGAATAAGTTGGTTAAACATGAGGAATCAGCGGGTTTAACATGAGGAATCAGCGGGTTTAACAGGGGAATCAGTGGGTTTAACATGGGGAATCAGGGGGTTTAACATGGGGAATCAGGGGGTATAACATGGGGAATCAGTCGGTTTAACATGGGGAATCAGTGGCTTTAACACGGGGACTCAATGGATTTAACGTGGGGAGTCAGCGGGTTTCATGCGGGGAGTCAGAGGGTTTAATAGTGGGAGACTGTGGGTTTAACGTGGAGAGTCAGCAGTTTTAACGCGAGGAGTCTGGGGTTTAACATGGGGAGTCAGCGGGTTTAACATAGGGATTCTGTGGGTTTAACGTGGAGAGTCAGCAGTTTTAACGCGAGGAGTCTGGGGTTTAACATGGGGAGTCAGCGGGTTTAACGTGGGGATTCTGTCGGTTTAACACGGAGAGGCAGCGGGTTTCAGGTGAATAGTCAGAGGCTTTAATGCAGAGAGTCAGCTGGCTTAACACGGGCAGTCAGCGGGTTTAACGCAGAGAGTCAGCAATTTTAACGTGGGGAGTCTGGGGTTTAACGCGGGGTGTTAGCACGTTAAACACGGGGATTCTGTCGGTTTAACACAATGAGTCATGCAGGATTGGCACAGGGAGTCTGTGGGTTTAACATGGGGAATCAGTGGGTTTAACATGGGGAATCAGGGGGTTTAACATGGGGAATCAGGGGGTTTAACATGGGGAATCAGTGGGTTTAACATGGGGAATCAGTGGGTTTAACATGGGGAATCAGTGCGTTTAACAAGGGGAATCAGCGGGTTTAACATGGGGAATCAGTGGGTTTAACATGGGGAATCAGTGGGTTGAACATGGGGAATCAGCGGGTTTAACATGGGGAATCAGCGGGTTTAACATGAGGAATCAGTGGGTTTAACATGAGGAATCAGTCGGTTTAATACTAGGAAGCAGGGGTATAACATTGGGAATCAGTGGGACTAAGATGAGGAATCAGTGGATTTAACATTGGGAATCAGTGGGTTTAAGATGAGGAATCAGTGGACTTAACATGGAGAATCAGTGGGTTTAACATGGGGAATCAGTGGGTTTAATATGAGGAATAAGTGGGTTTAACATGTGGAATCAGTGGGTGTAAGATGGGGAATCAGTCGGTTTAAGATGAGGAATCCGTGGGTTTAACACGGGGACTCAATGGATTTAATGAGGGGAGTCAGCGGTTTTCATGCGGGGAGTCAGAGGGTTTAATACTGGGAGACTGCGGGTTGAACGCGGAGAGTCTATAGTTTTAACGCAAGGAGACTAGGGATTAACATGAGGAATCAGCGGGTTTAACATGAGGAATCAGTGGGTTTAACATGAGGAATCAGTGGGTTTAACATGGGGAATCAGTGGATATATCATGGGGAATCAGTGGGTTTAACATGAGGAATCAGCGGGTTTAACATGGGGAATCAGCGGGTTTAACATGAGGAATCAGCGGGTTTAACATGAGGAATCAGTGGGTTTAACATGAGGAATCAGCGGGTTTAACATGGGGAATCAGTGGGTATAACATGAGGAATCAGCGGGTTTAACATGGTGAATCAGCGGGTTTAACATGGGGAATCAGCGGGTTTAACACGGGGAATCAGCGGGTTTAACATGGGGAATCAGTGGGTATAACATGGGGAATCAGTGGGTTTAACATGGGGAATCAGTGGGTTTTACATGGGTATCAGCGGGTTTAACATGTGGAATCAGCGGGTTTAACATGGGGAATCAGTGGGTTTAACATGAGGAATCAGCGGGTTTAACATGGGGAATTAGCGGGTTTAACATGGGGAATCAGTTGGTTTAACATGAGGAATCAGCGGGTTTAACGTGGGGAATCAGCGTGTTTAACATGGGGAATCAGTGGGTTTGAGATGAGGAATCAGTATGTTTAACATGGGGAATCAGTGGGTTTGAGATGAGGAATCAGTGGGTTTAACATGGGGAGTCAGTGGGTTTAACATGGGGAATCAGTGGGTTTAATATGGGGATTCAGTGGGTTTAACATGGGGAATCAGCCGGTTTAATATGGGGAATCAGCGGGATTAACATGGGGAATCAATGGGTTTAACATGGGGAATCAGCGGGTTTAACATGGGGAATCAGCGGGTTTAACATGGGGAATCAGCGGATTTAACATGGGGAATCAGCGATTTTAACATGGGGAATCAGTGGATTTCACACGGAGTTTAACGCAGGGAGTCAGCATGTTTAACCCGGGGTGTCAGTGGATTTAACACTGGGAGTTACCCGGTTTAACAACGGGGAGACGGTGGGTTTAATGCTGGGAGTCAACGGTTTTAACACAGAGAGTCAGTGGTTAAACACGGGACTCAATGGATTTTATGAGGGGAGTCAGCGGGTTTCATGGGGGGAGTCAGGCGGTTTAATACTGGGAAACTGCGCGTTTAACGCGGAGAGTCTATAGTTTTAACACGAGGAGTCTAGGGTTTAACATGAGGAATCATCGGGTTTAACATGAGGAATCAGCGGGTTTAACAAGAGGAATCAGCGGGTTTAACATGGGGATTCAGTGGGTATAACATGGGGAATCAGTGTGTTTAACATGAGGAATCAATGGGTTTAACATGGGGATTCAGCGGGATTACCAGGGGGAATCAGTGGGTTTAACATGGGGAATCAGCGGGTTTAATACGGGGATTCAGTGGGTTTAACATGGGGAATCAGCCGGTTTAATATGGGGAATCAGCGGGTATAACATGGGGAATCAACGTGTTAAATATGGGGATTCAGTGGGTTTAACATGGGGAATCAGCGGGTTTAACATGGGGAATCAGCGGGTTTAACATGGGGAATCAGCGGGTTTAACATGGGGAATCAGCGGATTTAACATGGGGAATCAGCGATTTTAACATGGGGAATCAGTGGATTTCACACGGAGTTTAACGCAGGGAGTCAGCATGTTTAACGCGGGGTGTCAGTGGATTTAACACTGGGAGTTACCCGGTTTAACAACGGGAGACGGTGGGTTTAATGCTGGGAGTCAACGGTTTTAACACAGAGAGTCAGTGGGTTAAACACGGGACTCAATGGATTTTATGAGGGGAGTCAGCGGGTTTCATGGGGGAGTCAGACGGTTTAATACTGGGAAACTGCGCGTTTAACGCGGTGAGTCTATAGTTTTAACACGAGGAGTCTAGGGTTTAACATGAGGAATCATCGGGTTTAACATGAGGAATCAGCAGGTTTAACATGAGGAATCAGTGGGTTTAACATGGGGAATCAGTGGGTATAACATGGGGAATCATTGGGTTTAACATGAGGAATCAGCGGGTTTAACATGGGGAATCAGCGGGTTTAACATGAGGAATCAGCGGGTTTAACATGAGGAATCAGTGGGTTTAACATGAGGAATCAGCGGGTTTAACATGGTGAATCAGCGGCTTTAACATGGGGAATCAGCGGGTTTAACATGGGGAATCAGCGGGTTTAACATGGGGAATCAGTGGGTATAACATGGAGAATCAGTGGGTTTAACATGGGGAATCAGTGGGTTTTACATGGGGAATCAGCGGGTTTAACATGAGGAATCAGCGGGTTTAACATGGGGAATCAGTGGGTTTAACATGAGGAATCAGCGGGTTTAACATGGGGAATCAGTGGGTTTAACATGAGGAATCAGCGGGTTTAACGTGGGGAATCAGCGTGTTTAACATGGGGAATCCGTGGGTTTGAGATGCGGAATCAGTATGTTTAACATGGGGAATCAGTGGGTTTGAGATGAGGAATCAGTGGGTTTAACATGGGGAATCAGCGGGTTTAACATGGGGAATCAGTGGGTTTAACGCAGGGATTCTGTGGTTTTAACGCGGAGACTCAGCAGTTTTAACGCGAGGAGTCTGGGGTTTAACATGGGGAGTCAGCGGGTTTAACGTGGGGACTCTGTGGGTTTAACACGGAGAAGCAGCGGGTTTCAGGTGAATAGTCAGTGGGTTTAATGCAGAGAGTCAGCTGGCTTAACACGGTCAGTCAGCGGGTTTAACGCAGAGAGTCAGCAATTTTAACGTGAGGAGTCTGGGGTTTAACGGAGGGTGTCAGCACGTTAAACACGGGGATTCTGTCGGTTTAACACAATGAGTCATGCAGGATTGGCACAGGGAGTCTGTGGGTTTAACACAGAGGGTCAGTGGGTTACAGGTGCAGAGTCAGGGGGTTTAACGCAGAGAGTAAGATGGCATAAAGCGGGGAGTCAACAGATTTAACGCGGAGAGTGAGCGGCTTTAATAAGGGGAGTCATTGTCTATAACATTGGGATTTAGCGGGTTTAACATGGGGAATCAGTAGGTTTTACGTGGGGAATCAGTGGGTTTAAGATGAGGAATCAACGGGTTTAACAGGGGAATCAGCGGCTTTAACATGGGAATCAGGGGGTTTAACATGGGGAATCAATGGGTTTAACATGGGGAATCAGTGGTTTTAAGATGAGGAATCAGTGGATTTAACATGGATAATCAGTGGGTTTAACATGGGGAATCAGTGGGTTTAATATGAGGAATAAGCGGATTTAGCATGGGAAATCAGTGGGTGTAAGATGGGAATCAGTGGGTTTAAGATGAGGAATCAGTGGGTTTAACATGGGGATTCAGTGGGTTTGAGATGAGGAATCAGTGGGTTTAACATCAGGAATCAGTGGGTTTAACATGGGGAATCAGTGGGTTTAACATGGGGAATCAGTGGGTTTAACATGGGGAATCAGTGGGTTTAACATGCGGAATCAGTGGGCTTAACATGAGGAATCAGCGGGTTTAACATGGGGAATCAGCGGGTTTAACATGGTGAATCAGTGGGTTTAACATGAGGAATCAGTGGGTTTAACATGGGGAATCAGTGGGTTTAACATGAGGAATCAGTGGGTTTAACATGGGGAATCAGTGGGTTTAACATGGGGATTCAGTGGGTTTAACAGGACGAATCAGTGGGTTTAACATGGGGAATCAGTGGGTTTAACAAGGGGAATCAGTGGGTTTAACATGGGGATTGAGTGGGTTTAACAGGAGGAATCAGTGGGTTTAACATGGGGAACCACCGTGTTTAACATGGGGAATCAGTGCGTTTAAAATGGGGAATCAGTGCGTTTAACATGGGGAATCAGTGCGTTTAACATGGCGAATCAGCGGGTTTATCATGGGGAATCAGTGGGTTAAACATGAGGAATGAATGGGTTTAACATTGGGAATCAGTGGGTTTTACAAGGGGAATCAGTGGGTTTAACATGCGGAATCAGCGGGTTTAACATGGGGAATCAGCGGGTTTTACATGGGGAATCAGCGCGTTTAACATGGGGAATCAGTGGGTTTAACATGGGGAATCAGTGGGCTTAACATGCGGAATCAGCGGGTTAAACAAGGGGAATCAGCGGGTTTTACATGGGGAATCAGTGGGTTTAACATGAAGAATCAGTGGGTTTAACATGCGGAATCAGCGGGTTTAACATGGGGAATCAGTCGGTTTAACATAGGGAATCAGTGGTTTTGAGATGAGGAATCAGTGGGTTTAACATGCGGAATCAGCGGGTTTAACATGGGGAATCAGTCGGTTTAACATGGGTAATCAGTGGGTTTGAGATGAGGAATCAGTGGGTTTAACATGGAGAATCAGTGGGGTTAACATGGGGAATCAGTGGGTTTAATATGGGGAATCAATGGATTTCACACGGAGTTTAACGCAGGGAGTCAGCATGTTTCACGCGGGGAGTCAGTGGATTTAACACTGGGAGTTAGCCGGTTTAAGAAGGGGAGACACCGATTTTAATGCTGGGAGTCAATGGTTTTAACACAGAGAGTCAGTGGCTTTAACACGAGGACTCAATGGATTTAACGTGGGGAGTGAGCGGGTTTCATGTGGGGAGTCAGAGGGTTTAATACTGGGAGACTGCGGGTTTAACGCGGAGAGTCAGCAGTTTTAACGCGAGGAGTCTGGGGTTTAACATGGGGAGTCAGCGGGTTTAACGTGGGGATTCTGTGGGTTTAACACGGAGAGTCAGCGGGTTTCAGGTGAATAGTCAGAGGGTTTAATGCAGAGAGTCGCCTGGCTTAACACGGGCAGTCAGCGGGTTTAACGCAGAGAGTCAGCAATTTTAACGTGGGGAGTCTGGGGTTTAACAGGGGGTGTCAGCGGGTTTAACAGGGGGATTCTGCCGCTTTAACACAATGATTCATGCAGGATTGGCACAGGGAGTCTGTGGCTTTAACAAAGAGGGTCAGTGATTTACAGGTGCAGAGTCAGAGGGTTTAACACAATGAGTTAGATGGCATAAAGCGGGGAGTCTGCTGATTTAACGCGGAGAGTCAGCGGGTTTAATAAGGGGAGTCATTGTCTATAACATTGGGATTTAGCGGGTTTAACATGGGGAATCAGCAGGTTTAACATGAGGAATCAGCGGGTTTAACATAGGGAATCAGCGGGTTTAACATGGGGAATCAGTGGGTTTAACATGGGGAATCAGTGAGCTTAACGTGAGGAATCAATGGGTGTAATATGAGGAATCAGCGGGTTTAACATGGGGAATCAGTGGGTTTAACATGGGGAATCAGTGGGTTTAATATGGGGAATCAGTGGGTTTAATATGGGGAATCAGTGGGTTTAATATGGGGAATCAGTGAGTTTAACATGGGGAATCAGTGGGTTTAACATGGGGAATCAGTGGGTTTAAGATGGGGAATCAGTGGGTTCAAGATGGGGAATCAGATGATTTAACATGGGGAATCAGCAGGGATAACATGAGGAATCGGTAGGATTAACATGGGGAATCAGCGGGTATAACATGGGGAATCAGTGGGTTTAACATGGGGATTCAGTGGGTTTAACATGGGGAATCAGTGGGTTTAAGATGGGGAATCAGCGGATTTACCATGGGTAATCAGCGGATTTAACATGGGGAATCAGCGGGTTTAACATGAGGAATCAGTAGGATAAACATGGGGAATCAGTGGGTTTAACATGGGGAATCAGTGGGTTTAACATGGGGAATCAGTGGGTTTAACATGGGGAATCAGTGGGTTGAACATGGGGAATCAGTGGGTTTAACATGTGGAATCAGCTGGTTTAACATGGGGATTCAGCAGGTTTTACATGGGGAATCTTTGGGTTTAAATGGGGAATCAGTGGGTTTAACATGGGGAATCAGCGGGTTTAAAATGGGGAATCAGCGGGTTTAACATGGGGAATCAGTGGGTTTAACGTGAGGAATCAATGGGTGTAACATGAGGAATCAGCGGGTTTAACATGGGGAATCAGTGGGTTTAACATGGGGAATCAGTGGGTTTAATATGGGGAATCCGTGGGTTTAATATGGGGAATCAGTGGGATTAACATGGGGAATCAGTGGGATTAACATGGGGAATCAGTGGGATTAACATGGGGAATCAGTGGGGTTAAGATGGGGAATTAGCGGATTTAACATGGGGAATCAGTGGGTTTAATATGAGGAATCAGTAGGTTTAACATGGGGAATCAGCGGGTTTAACATGGGGAATCAGTTGGTTTAACATGAGGAATCAGCGGGTTTAATATGAGGAATCAGCGGGTTTAACATGGGGAAATCAGTGGGTGTAACATGAAGAGTCAGCGGGTTTAACATGAGGAATCAGCACGTTTAACATGGGGAACCAGTGGGATTAACATGGGGAATCAGTGGGTTTTACATGGGGAATCAGTGGGTTTTACATGGGGAATCAGTGGGTTTTACATGGGGAATCAGTGGGTTTAAGATGGGGAATCAGCGGATTTACCATGGGTAATCAGCGGATTTAACATGGGGAATCAGCGGGTTTAACATGAGGAATCAGTAGGATTAACATGGGGAATCAGTGGGTTTAACATGGGGAATCGTTAGGATTAACATGGGGAATCAGTGGGTTTAACATGGGGAATCAGTGGGTTGAACATGGGGAATCAGTGGGTTTAACATGTGGAATCAGCTGGTTTAACATGGGGATTCAGCAGGTTTTACATGGGGAATCTTTGGGTTTAACATGGGGAATCAGTGGGTTTAACATGGGGAATCAGCGGGTTTAAAATGGGGAATCAGCGGGTTTAACATGGGGAATCAGTGGGTTTAACGTGAGGAATCAATGGGTGTAACATGAGGAATCAGCGGGTTTAACATGGGGAATCAGTGGGTTTAACATGGGGAATCAGTGGGTTTAATATGGGGAATCCGTGGGTTTAATATGGGGAATCAGTGGGATTAACATGGGGAATCAGTGGGATTAACATGGGGAATCAGTGGGATTAACATGGGGAATCAGTGGGGTTAAGATGGGGAATTAGCGGATTTAACATGGGGAATCAGTGGGTTTAACATGAGGAATCAGTAGGTTTAACATGGGGAATCAGCGGGTTTAACATGGGGAATCAGTGGGTTTAACATGAGGAATCAGCAGGTTTAATATGAGGAATCAGCGGGTTTAACATGGGGAAATCAGTGGGTGTAACATGAAGAGTCAGCAGGTTTAACATGAGGAATCAGCACGTTTAACATGGGGAACCAGTGGGATTAACATGGGGAATCAGTGGGTTTTACATGGGGAATCAGTGGGTTTTACATGGGGAATCAGTGGGTTTTACATGGGGAATCAGTGGGTTTAACATGGGGAATCAGTGGGTTTAACATGGGGAATCAGTGGGTTTAACATGGGGAATGAGTGGGTTTAACATGGGGAATGAGTGGGTTTAACATGAGGAATCAATGGGTTTAATATGAGGAATCAGCGGGTTTAACATATGGAATCAGTGGGTTTAAGATGGGGAATCAGCGGATTTAACATGGGGAGTCAGTGGGTTTAACATGAGGAATCAGTGGGTTTAACATGGGGAATTAGCGGGTTTAACAAGGGGAGACAGCGGGTATAATGCTGGGAGTCAACGGTTTTAACACATAGAGTCAATGGCTTTAACACGCGGACTCAATGGATTTAACGTGGGGAGTCAGCGGGTTTAATGCGGGGAGTCAGAGGGTTTAACGCAGGGATTCTGTGGTTTTAACGCGGAGACTCAGCAGTTTTAACGCGAGGAGTCTGGGGTTTAACATGGGGAGTCAGCGGGTTTAACGTGGGGATTCTGTGGGTTTAACACGGAGAAGCAGCGGGTTTCAGGTGAATAGTCAGTGGGTTTAATGCAGAGAGTCAGCTGGCTTAACACGGGCAGTCAGCGGGTTTAACGCAGAGAGTCAGCAATTTTAACGTGAGGAGTCTGGGGTTTAACGCAGGGTGTCAGCACGTTAAACACGGGGATTCTGCCGGTTTAACACAATGAGTCATGCAGGATTGGCACAGGGAGTCTGTGGGTTTAACACAGAGAGTCAGTGGCTTACAGGTGCAGAGTCAGGGGGTTTAACGCAGAGAGTAAGATGGCATAAAGCGGGGAGTCAGCAGATTTAACGCGGAGAGTGAGCGGCTTTAATAAGGGGAGTCATTGTCTATAACATTGGGATTTAGCGGGTTTAACATGGGGAATCAGTAGGTTTTACGTGGGGAATCAGTGGGTTTAACATGGGGAATCAATGGGTTTAACATGGGGAATCAGTGGTTTTAACATGGGGAATCAGTGGGTTTAAGATGAGGAATCAGCGGGTTTAACAGGGGAATCAGCGGGTTTAACATGGGGAATCAGGGGGTTTAACATGGGGAATCAATGGGTTTAACATGGGGAATCAGTGGTTTTAACATGGGGAATCAGTGGTTTTAACATGGGGAATCAGTGGGTTTAACATGGGGAATCAGTGGGTTTAACATGGGGAATCAGTGGGTTTAACATGGCAAATCAGCGGGTTTAACATGGCGAATCAGCGGGTTTAACATGAGGAATCAGTGGGTTTAACATGAGGAATCAGCGGGTTTAATATGATGAATCAGCGGGTATAACATTGGGAATCAGTGGGTTTAACATGAGGAATCAGTGGATTTAACATTGGGAATCAGTGGATTTAAGATGAGGAATCAGTGGATTTAACATGGATAATCAGTGGGTTCAACATGGGGAATCAGTGGGTTTAATATGAGGAATAAGCGGATTTAGCATGGGAAATCAGTGGGTGTAAGATGGGAATCAGTGGGTTTAAGATGAGAAATCAGTGGGTTTAACATGGGGATTCAGTGGGTTTGAGATGAGGAATCAGTGGGTTTAACATCGGGAATCAGTGGGTTTAACATGGGGAATCAGTGGGTTTAACATGGGGAATCAGTGGGTTTAACATGGGGAATCAGTGGGTTTAACATGCGGAATCAGTGGGTTTAACATGAGGAATCAGCGGGTTTAACATGGGGAATCAGCGGATTTAACATGGTGAATCAGTGGGTTTAACATGAGGAATCAGTGGCTTTAACATGGGGAATCAGTGGGTTTAACATGGGGAATCAGCGGGTTTAACATGGGGAATCAGCGGATTTAACATGGTGAATCAGTGGGTTTAACATGAGGAATCAGTGGCTTTAACATGGGGAATCAGTGGGTTTAACATGGGGAATCAGTGGGTTTAACATGGCAAATCAGCGGGTTTAACATGGCGAATCAGCGGGTTTAACATGAGGAATCAGTGGGTTTAACATGAGGAATCAGCGGGTTTAATATGATGAATCAGCGGGTATAACATTGGGAATCAGTGGGTTTAACATGAGGAATCAGTGGATTTAACATTGGGAATCAGTGGATTTAAGATGAGGAATCAGTGGATTTAACATGGATAATCAGTGGGTTCAACATGGGGAATCAGTGGGTTTAATATGAGGAATAAGCGGATTTAGCATGGGAAATCAGTGGGTGTAAGATGGGAATCAGTGGGTTTAAGATGAGAAATCAGTGGGTTTAACATGGGGATTCAGTGGGTTTGAGATGAGGAATCAGTGGGTTTAACATCGGGAATCAGTGGGTTTAACATGGGGAATCAGTGGGTTTAACATGGGGAATCAGTGGGTTTAACATGGGGAATCAGTGGGTTTAACATGCGGAATCAGTGGGTTTAACATGAGGAATCAGCGGGTTTAACATGGGGAATCAGCGGATTTAACATGGTGAATCAGTGGGTTTAACATGAGGAATCAGTGGCTTTAACATGGGGAATCAGTGGGTTTAACATGAGGAATCAGTGGGTTTAACATGGGGAATCAGTGGGTTTAACATGGGGATTCAGTGGGTTTAACAGGACGAATCAGTGGGTTTAACATGGGGAATCAGTGGGTTTAACAAGGGGAATCAGTGGGTTTAACATGGGGATTGAGTGGGTTTAACAGGAGGAATCAGTGGGTTTAACATGGGGAACCACCGTGTTTAACATGGGGAATCAGTGCGTTTAAAATGGGGAATCAGTGCGTTTAACATGGGGAATCAGTGCGTTTAACATGGCGAATCAGCGGGTTTATCATGGGGAATCAGTGGGTTTAACATGAGGAATGAATGGTTTTAACATTGGGAATCAGTGGGTTTTACAAGGGGAATCAGTGGGTTTAACATGCGGAATCAGCGGGTTTAACATGGGGAATCAGCGGGTTTTACATGGGGAATCAGCGCGTTTAACATGGGGAATCAGTGGGTTTAACATGGGGAATCAGTGGGCTTAACATGCGGAATCAGCGGGTTAAACAAGGGGATTCAGCGGGTTTTACATGGGGAATCAGTAGGTTTAACATGAAGAATCAGTGGGTTTAACATGCGGAATCAGCGGGTTTAACATGGGGAATCAGTCGGTTTAACATAGGGAATCAGTGGTTTTGAGATGAGGAATCAGTAGGTTTAACATGCGGAATCAGCGGGTTTAACATGGGGAATCAGCGGGTTTAGCATGGGGAATCAGCCGGTTTAACATGGGGAATCAGTGGGTTAAACATGGGGAATCAGCGGGTTTTACATGGGGAATCAGTGGGTTTAACATGGGGAATCAGTGGGTTTAACATGGGGAATCAGTGGGTTTAACATGGGGAATCAGTGGGTTTAACATGCGGAATCAGCGGGTTTAACATGGGGAATCAGTCGGTTTAACATGGGGAATCAGTGGGTTTGAGATGAGGAATCAGTGGGTTTAACATGGAGAATCAGTGGGGTTAACATGGGGAATCAGTGGGTTTAATATGGGGAATCAATGGATTTCACACGGAGTTTAACGCAGGGAGTCAGTGGATTTAACACTGGGAGTTAGCCGGTTTAAGAAGGGGAGACACCGATTTTAATGCTGGGAGTCAACGGTTTTAACACAGAGAGTCAGTGGCTTTAACACGAGGACTCAATGGATTTAACGTGGGGAGTGAGCGGGTTTCATGCGGGGAGTCAGAGGGTTTAATACTGGGAGACTGTGGGTTTAACGTGGGGATTCTGTGGGTTTAACACGGAGAGGCAGCGGGTTTCAGGTGAATAGTCAGAGGGTTTAACGCAGAGAGTCAGCAATTTTAACGTGAGGAATCTGGGGTTTAACAGGGGGTGTCAGCGGGTTTAACACGGGGATTCTGCCGCTTTAACACAATGATTCATGCAGGATTGGCACAGGGAGTCTGTGGCTTTAACAAAGAGGGTCAGTGATTTACAGGTGCAGAGTCAGAGGGTTTAACACAGTGAGTTAGATGGCATAAAGCGGGGAGTCTGCGGATATAACGCGGAGAGTCAGCGGGTTTAATAAGGGGAGTCATTGTCTATAACATTGGGATTTAGCGGGTATAACATGGGGAATCAGCAGGTTTAACATGAGGAATCAGCGGGTTTAACATAGGGAATCAGCGGGTTTAACATGGGGAATCAGTGGGTTTAACATGGGGAATCAGTGAGCTTAACGTGAGGAACCAATGGGTGTAATATGAGGAATCAGCGGGTTTAACATGGGGAATCAGTGGGTTTAACATGGGGAATCAGTGGGTTTAATATGGGGAATCAGTGGGTTTAATATGGGGAATCAGTGGGTTTAATATGGGGAATCAGTGGGTTTAACATGGGGAATCAGTGGGTTTAACATGGGGAATCAGTGGGTTTAAGATGGGGAATCAGTGGGTTCAAGATGGGGAATCAGATGATTTAACATGGGGAATCAGCAGGTTTAACATGAGGAATCGTTAGGATTAACATGGGGAATCAGTGGGTTTAACATGGGGAATCAGTGGGTTGAACATGGGGAATCAGTGGGTTTAACATGTGGAATCAGCTGGTTTAACATGGGGATTCAGCAGGTTTTACATGGGGTATCTTTGGGTTTAACATGGGGAATCAGTGGGTTTAACATGGGGAATCAGCGGGTTTAAAATGGGGAATCAGCGGGTTTAACATGGGGAATCAGTGGGTTTAACGTGAGGAATCAATGGGTGTAACATGAGGAATCAGCGGGTTTAACATGGGGAATCAGTGGGTTTAACATGGGGAATCAGTGGGTTTAATATGGGGAATCCGTGGGTTTAATATGGGGAATCAGTGGGATTAACATGGGGAATCAGTGGGATTAACATGGGGAATCAGTGGGATTAACATGGGGAATCAGTGGGGTTAAGATGGGGAATTAGCGGATTTAACATGGGGAATCAGTGGGTTTAACATGAGGAATCAGTAGGTTTAACATGGGGAATCAGCGGGTTTAACATGGGGAATCAGTGGGTTTAACATGAGGAATCAGCGGGTTTAATATGAGGAATCAGCGGGTTTAACATGGGGAAATCAGTGGGTGTAACATGAACAGTCAGCGGGTTTAACATGAGGAATCAGCACGTTTAACATGGGGAACCAGTGGGATTAACATGGGGAATCAGTGGGTTTTACATGGGGAATCAGTGGGTTTTACATGGGGAATCAGTGGGTTTTACATGGGGAATCAGTGGGTTTTACATGGGGAATCAGTGGGTTTAACATGGGGAATCAGTGGGTTTAACATGGGGAATCAGTGGGTTTAACATGGGGAATGAGTGGGTTTAACATGAGGAATCAATGGGTTTAATATGAGGAATCAGCGGGTTTAACATATGGAATCAGTGGGTTTAAGATGGGGAATCAGCGGATTTAACATGGGGAGTCAGTGGGTTTAACATGAGGAATCAGTGGGTTTAACATGGGGAATTAGCGGGTTTAACAAGGGGAGACAGCGGGTATAATGCTGGGAGTCAACGGTTTTAACACATAGAGTCAATGGCTTTAACACGCGGACTCAATGGATTTAACGTGGGGAGTCAGCGGGTTTAATGCGGGGAGTCAGAGGGTTTAATACTGGGAGCCTGCGGGTTTAACGCGGAGAGTCTATAGTTTTAACGCGAGGAGACTAGGGTTTAACATGAGGAATCAGCGGGTTTAACATGAGGAATCAGTGGGTTTAACATGAGGAATCATTGGGTTTAACCTGGAGAATCAGTGGGTATAACATGGGGAATCAGTGGGTTTAACATGAGGAATCAGCGGGTTTAACATGGGGATTCAGCGGGTTTAACATGGGGAATCAGCGGGTTTATCATGTGGAATCAGTGGTTTTAACATGGGGAATCAGTGGGTTTAACATGGGGAAACAGTGGGTTTAACATGAGGAATCAGTGGGTTTAACATGGGGAATCAGCGGATTTATCATGGGGAATCAGCGGGTATAAGATGGGGAATCAGCGAGTTTAACATGGGGAACCAGTGGGTTTAACATGGGGAACAAGTGGGTTTAACATGAGGAATCAGTGGGTTTAACACAGGGAATCAGTGGGTTTTACATGAGGAATCAGCATGTTTAACATGGGGAATCAGTGGGTATAACATGAGGAATCAGTGGGTTTTACATGAGGAATCAGCACGTTTAACATGGGGAATCAGTGGTTTTAACATGGGGAATCAGTGGTTTTAACATGGGGAATCAGTGGGTTTAACATGGGGAATCAGCAGGTTTAACATGGGGAATCAGTGGATTGCACACGGAGTTTAACGCAGGGAGTCAGCATGTTTCACGCGGGGAGTCAGTGGATTTAACACTGGGAGTTAGCCGGTTTAACAAGGGGAGACAGCTATTTTAATGCTGGGAGTCAACGGTTTTAACACAGAGAGTCAGAGGCTTTAACACGGGGACTCAATGGATTTAACGTGGGGAGTCAGCGGGTTTCATGTGGGGAGTCAGAGGGTTTAATACTGGGAGACTGTGGGTTTAACGCGGAGAGTCAGTAGTTTTAATGCGAGGAGTCTGGGGTTTAACATGGGGAGTCAGCGGGTTTAACGTGGGGATTCTGTGGGTTTAACACGGAGAGTCAGCGGGTTTCAGGTGAGTAGTCAGAGGGTTTAATGCAGACTGTCGCCTGGCTTAACACGGGCAGTCAGCGGGTTTAACGCAGAGAGTCAGCAATTTTAACGTGGGGAGTCTGGGGTTTAACGGGGGGTGTCAGTGGGTTTGACACGGGGATTCTGCCGGTTTAACACAATGAGTCATGCAGGATTGGCACAGGGAGTCTGTGGGTTTGACACAGAGGGTCAGTGGGTTACAGGTGCAGAGTCAGGGGGTTTAACGCAGAGAGTCAGATGGCATAAAGCGGGGAGTCTGCAGATTAAACGCGGAGAGTCAGCGGGTTTAATAAGGGGAGTCATTGTCTATAACATTGGGATTTAGCGGGTTTAAAATGGGGAATCAGTGGGTTTAACATGGGGAATCAGTGGGTTTAACATGGAGAGTCAGCAGGTTTAACATGGGGAATCAGCGGGTTTAATAAGGGGAGTCATTGTCTATAACATTGGGATTTAGCGGGTTTAACATGGGGAATCAGTGGGTTTAACATGAGGAATCAGCGGGTTTAACATGAGGAATCAGCGGGTTTAACATGAGGAATCAGCGGGTTTAACATGAGGAATCAGCGGGTTTAACATGGGGAAGCAGTGGGTTTAACATGGGGAATCAGTGGCTTTCACACAGAGTTTAACGCAGGGAGTCAGCATGTTTAACGCGGGGTGTCAGTGGATTTAGCGCTGGGAGTTTGCCGGTTTAACAAGGGGAGACGGCGGGTTTAATGCTGGGAGTCAACGGTTTTAACACAGAGAGTCAGTGGCTTTAACACGGGGACTCAATGGATTTAACGTGGGGAGTCAGGGGGTTTCATGCGGGGACTCAGAGGGTTTAATACTGGGAGACTGTGGGTTTAACGCGGAGAGTCAGCAGATTTAACGCGAGGAGTCTGGGGATTAACATGGGGAGTCTGCCGGTTTAACGTAGGGATTCTGTGGGTTTAACGCGGAGACTCAGCAGTTTTAACGTGAGGACTCTGGGGTTTAACATGGGGAGTCAGCGGGTTAAACGTGGGGATTATGTGGGTTTAACACGGAGAGGCAGCGGGTTTCAGGTGAATAGTCAGAGGGTTTAATGCAGAGAGTCAGATGGCATAAAGCGGGGAGTCTGCAGATTTAACGCGGAGAGTCAGCGGGTTTAATAAGGGGAGTCATTGTCTATAACATTGGGATTTAGCGGGTTTAACATGGGGAATCAGCAGGTTTAACATGAGGAATCAGCGGGTTTAACATATGGAATCAGTGGGTTTAACATGGGGAATTAGCGGGTTTAACAAGGGGAGACAGCGGGTTTAATGCTGGGAGTCAACGGTTTTAACACATAGAGTCAATGGCTTTAACACGCGGACTCAATGGATTTAACGTGGGGAGTCAGCGGGTTTAATGCGGTGAGTCAGAGGGTTTAATACTGGGAGACTGCGGGTTTAACGCGGAGAGTCTAAAGTTTTAACGCGAGGAGACTAGGGTTTAACATGAGGAATCAGCGGGTTTAACATGAGGAATCAGTGGGTTTAACATGGAGAATCAGTGGGTATAACATGGGGAATCAGTGGGTTTAACATGAGGAATCAGCGGGTTTAACATGGGGAATCAGCGGGGTTATCATGTGGAATCAGTGGTTTTAACATGGGGAATCTGTGGGTTTAACATGGGGAATCAGTGGGTTTAACATGGGGAATCAGCGTATTTATCATGGGGAATCAGCGGGTTTAAGATGGGGAATCAGCGAGTTTAACATGGGGAACCAGTGGGTTTAACATGGGGAACAAGTGGGTTTAACATGAGGAATCAGTGGGTTTAACACGGGGAATCAGTGGGTATAACATGAGGAATCAGTGGGTTTTACATGAGGAATCAGTGGGCTAAACATGGGGAATCAGCAGCTTTAACATGGGGAATGAGCGGGTTTAACATGGGGAATGATCGGGTTTAACATGGGGAATCAGCGGGTTTAACATGGGGAATGAGCGGGTTGAACATGGGGAATCAGTGGGTTTAACATGGGGAATCAGTGGGTTTAACATCAGGAATCAGTGGGTTTAACATGGGGAATCAGCGGATTTAACATGAGGAATCAGTAGGATTAACATGGGGAATCAGTGGGTTTAACATGGGGAATCAGCGGGTTTAACATGGAGAATCAGAGGGTTTAACATGGGGAATCAGTGGGTTTAACATGAGGAATCAGTGGGTTTAACATGGGGAATCAGCGGATTTAACATAGGGAATCAGCGGTTTTAATTGGGGAGTCAGCGCGTTTAACATGTGGAATCAGTGGTTTTAACATGGGGAATCAGTGGGTTTAACATGTGGAATCAGTGGTTTTAACATGGGGAATCAGTGGTTTTAACATGGGGAATCAGTGGGTTTAACATGTGGAATCAGTGGTTTTAACATGGGGAATCAGTGGTTTTAACATGGGGAATCAGTGGTTTTAACATGGGGAATCAGTGGTTTTAACATGGGGAATCAGTGGTTTTAACATGGGGAATCAGCGGGTTTAACATGGGGAATCAGCGGGTTTAACATGGGGAATCAGTGGATTTCACACGGCGTTTAACGCAGGGAGTCAGCATGTTTCACGCGGGGAGTCAGTGGATTTAACACTGGGAGTTAGCCGGTTTAACAAGGGGAGACAGCGATTTTAATGCTGGGAGTCAACGGTTTTAACACAGAGAGTCAGTGGCTTTAACACGGGGACTCAATGGATTTAACGTGGGGAGTCAGCGGGTTTCATGTGGGGAGTCAGAGGGTTTAATACTGGGAGACTGTGGGTTTAACGCGGAGAGTCAGTAGTTTTAACGCGAGGAGTCTGGGGTTTAACATGGGGAGTCAGCGGGTTTAACGTGGGGATTCTGTGGGTTTAACACGGAGAGTCAGCGGGTTTCAGGTGAATAGTCAGAGGGTTTAATGCAGACTGTCGCCTGGCTTAACACGGGCAGTCAGCGGGTTTAACGCAGAGACTCAGCATTTTTAACGTGGGGAGTCTGGGGTTTAACGCGGGGTGTCAGCACGTTAAACACGGGGATTCTGCCGGTTTAACACAATGAGTCATGCAGGATTGGCACAGGGAGTCTGTGGGTTTAACACAGAGGGTCAGTGGGTTACAGGTGCAGAGTCAGGGGGTTTAACGCAGAGAGTCAGATGGCATAAAGCGGGGAGTCTGCAGATTTAACGCGGAGAGTCAGCAGGTTTAATAAGGGGAGTCATTGTCTATAACATTGGGATTTAGCGGGTTTAAAATGGGGAATCAGTGGGTTTAACATGGGGAATCAGTGGGTTTAACATGGAGAGTCAGCAGGTTTAACATGGGGAATCAGCGGGTTTAATAAGGGGAGTCATTGTCTATAACATTGGGATTTAGCGGGTTTAACATGGGGAATCAGTGGGTTTAACATTAGGAATCAGCGGGTTTAACATGAGGAATCAGCGGGTTTAACATGAGGAATCAGCGGGTTTAACATGAGGAATCAGCGGGTTTAACATGAGGAATCAGTGGGTTTAACATGAGGAATCAGCGGGTTTAACATGGGGAAGCAGTGGGTTTAACATGGGGAATCAGTGGATTTCACACAGAGTTTAACGCAGGGAGTCAGCATGTTTAACGCGGGGTGTCAGTGGATTTAGCGCTGGGAGTTTGCCGGTTTAACAAGGGGAGACGGCGGGTTTAATGCTGGGAGTCAACGGTTTTAACAGAGAGAGTCAGTGGCTTTAACACGGGGACTCAATGGATTTAACGTGGGGAGTCAGTGGGTTTCATGCGGGGACTCAGAGGGTTTAATACTGGGAGACTGTGGGTTTAACGCGGAGAGTCAGCAGATTTAACGCGAGGAGTCTGGGGATAAACATGGGGAGTCAGCGGGTTTAACGTAGGGATTCTGTGGGTTTAACGCAGAGACTCAGCAGTTTTAACGTGAGGACTCTGGGGTTTAACATGGGGAGTCAGCGGGTTAAACGTGGGGATTATGTGGGTTTAACACGGAGAGGCAGCGGGTTTCAGGTGAATAGTCAGAGGGTTTAATGCAGAGAGTCAGATGGCATAAAGCGGGGAGTCTGCAGATTTAACGCGGAGAGTCAGCGGGTTTAATAAGGGGAGTCATTGTCTATAACATTGGGATTTAGCGGGTTTAACATGGGGAATCAGCAGGTTTAACATGAGGAATCAGCGGGTTTAACATAGGGAATCAGCGGGTTTAACATGGGGAATCAGTGGGTTTAACATGGGGAATCAGTGAGCTTAACGTGAGGAATCAATGGCTGTAATATGAGGAATCAGCGGGTTTAACATGGGGAATCAGTGGGTTTAACATGGGGAATCAGTGGGTTTAATATGGGGAATCAGTGGGTTTAATATGGGGAATCAGTGGGTTTCATATGGGGAATCAGTGGGTTTAACATGGGGAATCAGTGGGTTTAACATGGGGAATCAGTGGTTTAAGATGGGGAATCAGTGGGTTCAAGATGGGGAATCAGATGATTTAACATGGGCAATCAGCAGGTTTAACATGAGGAATCGGTGGGATTAACATGGGGAATCAGCGGGTTTAACATGGGGAATCAGTGGGTTTAACATGGGGATTCAGTGGGTTTAACATGGGTAATCAGTGGGTTTAAGATGGGGAATCAGCGGATTTACCATGGGTAATCAGCGGATTTAACATGGGGAATCAGCGGGTTTAACATGAGGAATCAGTAGGATTAACATGGGGAATCAGTGGGTTTAACGTGTGGAATCAGTGGGTTTTACGTGGGGAATCAGTGGGTTTTACGTGGGGAATCAGTGGCTTTTACATGGGGAATCAGTGGGTTTAACATGGGGAATCAGTGGGTTTAACATGGGGAATCAGTGGGTTTAATATGAGGAATAAGCGGGTTTAGCATGGGAATCAGTGGGTGTAAGATGGGAATCAGTGGGTTTAACATGAGGAATCAGTGGGTTTAACATGGGGATTCTGTGGGTTTGAGATGAGGAATCAGTGGGTTTAACATCGGGAATCAGTGGGTTTAACATGGGGAATCAGTGGGTTTAACATGGGGAATCAGTGGGTTTAACATGTGGAATCAGTGGGTTTAACATGGGGAATCAGTGGGTTTAACATGGGGAATCAGTGAGCTTAACGTGAGGAATCAATGGCTGTAATATGAGGAATCAGCGGGTTTAACATGGGGAATCAGTGGGTTTAACATGGGGAATCAGTGGGTTTCATATGGGGAATCAGTGGGTTTAATATGGGGAATCAGTGGGTTTCATATGGGGAATGAGTGGGTTTAACATGGGGAATCAGTGGGTTTAACATGGGGAATCATTGGGTTTAAGATGGGGAATCAGTGGGTTCAAGATGGGGAATCAGATGATTTAACATGGGGAATCAGCAGGTTTAACATGAGGAATCGGTGGGATTAACATGGGGAATCAGCGGGTTTAACATGGGGAATCAGTGGGTTTAACATGGGGATTCAGTGGGTTTAACATGGGGAATCAGTGGGTTTAAGATGGGGAATCAGTGGGTTTAATATGGGGAATCAGTGGGTTTAATATGGGGAATCAGTGGGTTTAACATGGGGAATCAGTGGGTTTAACATGGGGAATCAGTGGGTTTAAGATGGGGAATCAGTGGGTTCAAGATGGGGAATCAGATGATTTAACATGGGGAATCAGCAGGTTTAACATGAGGAATCGTTAGGATTAACATGGGGAATCAGTGGGTTTAACATGGGGAATCAGTGGGTTGAACATGGGGAATCAGTGGGTTTAACATGTGGAATCAGCTGGTTTAACATGGGGATTCAGCAGGTTTTACATGGGGAATCTTTGGGTTTAACATGGGGAATCAGTGGGTTTAACATGGGGAATCAGCGGGTTTAAAATGGGGAATCAGCGGGTTTAACATGGGGAATCAGTGGGTTTAACGTGAGGAATCAATGGGTGTAACATGAGGAATCAGCGGGTTTAACATGGGGAATCAGTGGGTTTAACATGGGGAATCAGTGGGTTTAATATGGGGAATCCGTGGGTTTAATATGGGGAATCAGTGGGATTAACATGGGGAATCAGTGGGATTAACATGGGGAATCAGTGGGATTAACATGGGGAATCAGTGGGGTTAAGATGGGGAATTAGCGGATTTAACATGGGGAATCAGTGGGTTTAACATGAGGAATCAGTAGGTTTAACATGGGGAATCAGCGGGTTTAACATGGGGAATCAGTGGGTTTAACATGAGGAATCAGCGGGTTTAATATGAGGAATCAGCGGGTTTAACATGGGGAAATCAGTGGGTGTAACATGAACAGTCAGCGGGTTTAACATGAGGAATCAGCACGTTTAACATGGGGAACCAGTGGGATTAACATGGGGAATCAGTGGGTTTTACATGGGGAATCAGTGGGTTTTACATGGGGAATCAGTGGGTTTTACATGGGGAATCAGTGGGTTTTACATGGGGAATCAGTGGGTTTAACATGGGGAATCAGTGGGTTTAACATGGGGAATCAGTGGGTTTAACATGGGGAATGAGTGGGTTTAACATGAGGAATCAATGGGTTTAATATGAGGAATCAGCGGGTTTAACATATGGAATCAGTGGGTTTAAGATGGGGAATCAGCGGATTTAACATGGGGAGTCAGTGGGTTTAACATGAGGAATCAGTGGGTTTAACATGGGGAATTAGCGGGTTTAACAAGGGGAGACAGCGGGTATAATGCTGGGAGTCAACGGTTTTAACACATAGAGTCAATGGCTTTAACACG